>NC_092633.1:28515533-28626799 GCF_039555335.1 Amphiura filiformis | reverse complement strand
TAACATGCTCGGATGTTTTTCGATACTCAGTATAGGCTTCCTTAACCCTAACCCGCCTGAATACTACAAAATACTACTTGATATATGCGCTGTTCGTGCATGCATCCCACGTGGTGTGATGACGCAATCGCCCTAAGTGATATATAGGCACGGTTTCATTGGCCAGCGAAGCCCAAGACCCGTGGCAAAGTGTCGCCGACCGAGTGCTTGGCATGCGAGGGTCTCGGATTCAATCCCACCCAGAGCAAACAACTTCTTTCCTTCTTTTCTCTCTTTGTTCTTTCCTTCTTTCCCTTCCCGTCGCCAAAAAAGCCCTTAGGGTGTTAGGGTTAGGTTACCACTATCGAAACTCAGTATAGGCTTCCTTAACCCTAACCCGCCTGAATACTACAAAATACTACTTGATATATGCGCTGTTCGTGCATGCATCCCACGTGGTGTGATGACGCAATCGCCCTAAGTGATATATAGGCACGCAGTTTCAGCTGGCCAGCGAAGCCCAAGACCCGTGGCAAAGTGTCGCCGACCGAGTGCTTGGCATGCGAGGGGTCTCGGGTTCGAATCCCACCCAGAGCAAACAACTTCTTTCCTTCTTTTCTCTCTTTGTTCTTTCCTTCTTTCCCTTCCCGTCGCCAAAAAGCCCTTAGGCGGTTAGGGTTAAGCAATGCCTAAAATAATCACAGGCCTATCGACCCAAATGTGCGTTTTTTAGGCATTGTTCTTTGATAGCATGCATCATTTTGAAGTTAAGGTGAACACCGATGGAACTATTTATATTAAATCTTATAATCATTTTTACAAGGGGTAGACACTGGTATATTGACATTAAAACATCAGGAAAAGAGTTAACAAAGAGCAAGGAAATTTTTGCCATGAAATGTAAGGAATAACTTATATTATTTGGCTAAATGAAATTTAAAATTTAATTCGAAAATGAATGATGGGATGAACCAATATACCTCCTGCACCCACCCCTTAACTTAAGCAGAAACTTTTGCTGCTTGTCCTGTTATGGGCACAGTACACTACGCAAAAGGTGCAATAATGATGAGTTCCTGTTAAAAGTATATGGCTACTGGAGACAATGTGGTGAACTTAGGGAAACTGTTCTTTGTGAGGTTTGGCATGTTCTGACTTTTAAAATAAAAGATGCCAGCCTATTAATGACTAATAGATATGAAATTATGCATATCGATTTCACAAGGCCCTGTCCGAATTACTGCTAACGCCCTAACAGAACAAGTTTTAATGCTAGTTTTGTTGAAATTAGCGGTGTCGCGTTTCAACATTTTTTAATGAAAAACTGAATCTATAAAGTTAACCAATATTGAAGCTTAAATGAAAATTAAGTCCTTAATTAACACAGGGATGAGGTACAAAAGTGAACTAATTGTCACATGGGGGTAGATAATGCTGGGTACAAATGTTGATTTTTACATGCTTTTCAATGAAGAAGTTATTTGGTGGTCTATGCCCTTATCATTCAGATTATGGATGTTCCATACTTAAAGGGACCATTGAAAGAAAAACATATTTGGTCTCAAAATAAAGCAACATATAGAATCCATTTCTAAAATAATAAACACAATTTTCCTTCATTTTACCTCCCAAATCAGCAAATAAAGACAAGGCGCCCAAAATTGCGCCGTTCCGCCCGATTCATATGTTCAGAGACACATGGCAACCCCTGTGACGTCAAAGTGGTTATCCTTTCCGCTGCATGGCAACACTGCATAGGCCAGACTTGGTCCTAAACCAACGTATGAACGTGTTTACAGCAATGAACTTTTCTGTGCCTTTTAGGCCTAACAAGTATATTTTAAAAAAAAGGATATATATGAATTACAAAGCTACAATGACTGTTGCGAGATGCCGACCATGAGACGGACACTAGACTGGTAGGCCTGCTATGATAAGCCTATAAAGTCTAGCTACAAAATTGGCCAACAACGGGGAAAGTATTAGGCCTACATATTGACAAAGTTAAGATTTTGCAAGTGAGTATCATTTGTTTTGAGGCATTCTGATATAGCAACTCGTTACTTATTATTTCCCCTGAAATATCTGGTGAGGATAGGAAAGAGAAGGTCATGATGTTTCGGGTTAGCCCATGACATGCGACTTAATTTCTTCAGGCCTAACACCCGGGCGTGCGGCCTAGGTTTACCACAGCCGGGCCTAAAACGCAAGCCGATCCTGACTCCGAAGTTTGGAAGCTGAATTGCGAATGATTAAAGTGTGATTGATTCTTTAAAGGGTCGCTCCATGTAGAGACACACTTATGGGACTAGGTTCAAAACAAAAGCCAGGTTCGGGAGAGCGAGGCAGGGTTGTTCCCTCGCCTTGCACCACTGAGCCTCCCGGGTTCAACTTCAAGCCCCGGCACGGCGCACGGCCCAAGGACTCATGTGAACTTGGTTTATCCCGATCCCGGGATCCCGTTTCCATGCTCACTCTCGCAGGTTCTCTCCGGGATCTCCAGTTTCCGCCTGCTTCTCAAAAATCTGTGATTAGTTGTTTGGTTATCAAAAACTTCCTTAACCCAATGAAATTTGGGTAGCTGCAAAAATAATTGGTGGATGTTACAATCTAAGTGCGGCTAGGTTTGCGCCAGGTTCGGCTGCATCCAGCCTAGTTGATGCGATCTGATTGTGATAAGTACCATGGCAGCGCCATATAAAAGCTAAAATTTATTTTTATTTATTTTTAAAAGCCTATGAAAAATGAAAAACAAATTTGAAGATAAAGAACCCCGAGAGGACCATATAAAGGCCACTCCAAACAATCAAATGAACAATATTTATTGTCAGCCTTTAGTTTGCGTTATGGAAATGCTTATAGGCCTAATCCAATCTCAACTCCCACTGAAACTTGAAACTGCAAAGTGTCCGAGCGTTTTATCAAAGATAGGCCTAACAGTTCCAAAGTTTATGTTGATTGGGTTTATGTTGTAAAATACAGCGCGCCCGGCTAGATAGTTTGTTTATAGAAATGACTGACATCAATTTCGCATAGCCTAGGCCTACCCCGGCCTAGCCATCCATGGATTAAAATAAGTGTAGGGCTGTAGGCCTATATTACCCATTTGATGTGTGTACTTTTTTTTGTAGCATAGGTTTTTTGAAGGTCCATGTATGTTTATAGGCGCTCCTCGTAATTTATTTCAGGAACAGCATGCATGTCACGTTCTTCATCTGCCGTTCAGCTACTGCCCCAGTGCCAACGGCTCAAATAATATTGGCAAGTGTCCTGTATAGGCCTACACATGGTATAGGGGAATAAATTTGCAAAATCAGTAGGGCCTATTTTGGCATGTTGGGGGTATGAAAATAAGGACTTTTGAAAGTTTAGTTAACTTATGGAAGAAAAGTTTTTTTTTACCAATTGTCAGGTTTTGGGAAAAATAATCATCTCTTGAATATTTTATGGTAGGCCCAACGGAAAAATAAAATACATAGGCCTATAATAATACCCATGGGGCCCAGCTAGACACGAGAGCCAGGCATGAGAAGTGCTCGCGCCGGCACATCATCTGCAATTTATATGTTGCGGCAAATCTCAGCGATATTCCCTTCGTCATCGTCACTATCATACTCATAATTAGTTTTATGGTTTTATACATATCATGTAGGGCCTACATAAAGTCATCGGAATCATATCTTGGTCATGTTGACTGCGGGGGTTGAATTTATGAATAAGTAAAATAAGAAGCTGTATGCTTGATGATGATAAAATAAATAACAATTGATCGTCCCCGCCCGCTTCCTTTTAAAGGGCATTGCCATTGAGGGATTCTGACATTTTCTTGCTATTTTCTTTATTTATGGGAAAACTTCTTTTATTTTAATGTTTCAAAAGTTAATAATATTGTCAATTGATTAGATTTGCTTCTGTCCAATAAGCATTTCAATTTACAGGCTTTGTTTTAATCATCCTCTCAGACAACCATCAAATAACAAGAGCCTCGATCCTATCATCCTCCTTTACCATGTCTACAAGTTACACAACTAAATGTCCGGGAATAATACATGATAAATGATCATTTTGCATTGTAAAAAAAATAATAAATGATAAAAAGGCCCTCCACTTCCTCTTTTTGGTAACATGTGGACAATCAACTGGTATTTTGTTTTTAATGCTTGACCTTTAAATATATAAGAGGTTGTATTATGTATCTGATATGTTGTCAAATTGTCCCAGCAAAATGTCAGCACAACAAAAAACGCCAGAACCACAATGACGCCATCGGAAAGCGCAATTTTTAATTTTTGATAAATGACGCGCGATTTGGTGCCGGAAGGGGGTAAATCGAGTATGTTGTTTTCATTGTATTTTTATTTTTAAAATAGTTAGTTCTTCAATTGTTTTAGATATTGATTCTATATTTTATGGGCTTTATTTTGATACCAAATAATATTTTCTTTCAATGGTCCCTTTAACATTGGAGTGGGATATATCTGCTGCCTCCAAAGCCGCATTTTAGTAATTTTGTCAGTCAGAGCAGGGAAGTGTATAGACAAATCCGATTCCACACATTCCTACACCTCAATGGCAGCCATTGAAGGGGGCCATCCCACCTGAAATGTGAAATGATGCAGGCTTAGCGGGAATTTTAAACTGTGTTCAATCACCTGTGTAACAAAAGGATGCTGAAAGTTTACAATGCAATACAATAATAAGATTGATTTTGGAGCAGGGTTTTCCACCCAATTGGGCAGTTAAAACAACAGTTTGGTGCAGATGGCCCCCAGTAATGGCGGAATGAATTCTGGCAATCACTTGGCTCGTCGGATCAGTGTATTTCTTCGAAAGGTCTTTGACACATCAACATATAAATTGAGGGCAGTATACACAACATTACCACTAGTCTAGTATCATGCTTCTATCCTGGAAAAAAAGGTTGGCACACTTTGCCTGTCTTTAGGTATATATCTGCTCCTGCTCAGCTAATTCAATGTTGGTGGACCAAGCAATGTTGTCAACAGGTCTGTGAGACCCTCCAACATTGAAAGATTGGGAGTAAGGAAGGGTGAGGTATATGGGGGACCCAGGGGAGTCTGTACTTATATATTGCATGCATGTTTCACTCGCCTTTTCAATTTTGATTGTTTCAATTGTTTAGTGCAAGCCCTGTGCACGTTAAGTGTCAGAGCTATTCGAAAAGAGAAGGGGGACCATCCCCGGTTCTGATATCTGCAATCAATCCTAGGTTCCAGAATCATGCATAGGTAAAAAACTGTGCACGTTAAGCCTGTGCGACAATACTCAATTAGACGTATGCACGTATATAGGAAGAAGAAGAAGAAGTGTGCAAACTATTTTTTTACAGGATTGTAGAAGGTGGTTGCTAAATGGGAGCTAACTCACAACTGTTAAAAGGTCTTTGACACATCAAGACATAAACTTGAGGGCGCTATCCTCCTGCTAGATAATGGTTGCCAAATAAGGAGCAAACCAAAGATGTTAAAGGTCTTTGACACATCAATATATAAATAGAGGGCACTATATACAAAATTACAACTTCATGCTAGATAATGGTTGCCAAATAAGGAGCAAACCCAACTGTTAAAGGTCTTTGACACATCAAGATATAAATAGAGGGCACTATACACAAAATTATGACTTCATGTTATAGTGGTTGCCAAATAAGGAGCAAACCCAACTGTTAAAGGTCTTTGACACATCAAGATACAAATAGAGGGCACTATACACAAAATTACAACTTTATGCTACATAGTCAGTGTTCGAATTAAGGAAAAATAAATGGTTGTCCCATGGACAACCAGGTTACAATTTCTGGTTGTCCATCTAAGTTTTTGGTTGTCCGTATGTACAAAGGTCCATTTTGGCTACAGATTTATGGTTGTCCGGCGGACAACCGAATCAGTATTTTTGGTTGTCCGGCGACTTTTTTAGTTGTCCCGGACAACCAAAATTTCGAACGCTGTACATAGTGGTTGCCAAATAAGGAGCAAACCCAACTGTTAAAGGCCTTTGACACATCAAGATATAAATAGAGGGCACTATACACAAAATTACGACTTCATGTTATAGTGGTTGCCAAATAAGGAGCAAACCCAACTGTTAAAGGTCTTTGACACATCAAGATACAAATAGAGGGCACTATACACAAAATTACAACTTTATGCTACATAGTGGTTGCCAAATAAGGAGCAAACCCAACTGTCAAAGGTCTTTGACACATCAATATATAAATAGAGGGCACTATACACAAAATTACGACTTCATGCTAGATAGTGGTTGCCAAATAAGGAGTAAACCCAACTGTCAAAGGTCTTTGACACATCAATATATAAATAGAGGGCACTATACACAAAATTACGACTTCATGCTAGATAGTGGTTGCCAAATAAGGAGCAAACCCAACTGTCAAAGGTCTTTGACACATCAATATATAAATAGAGGGCACTATACACAAAATTACGACTTCCTGCTATATAGTGGTTGCCAAATAAGGAGCAAACCCAACTGTTGAAGGTCTTTGACACATCAAGATACAAATAGAGGGCACTATACACAAAATTACGACTTCATGCTATATAGTGGTTGCCAAATAAGGAGCAAACCCAAATGTTAAAGGTCTTTGACACGTCAAGATATAAATTGAGGGCACTATACACACAATTACGACTTCATGCTAGATAATGGTTGCCAAATAAGGAGCAAACCCAAATGTTAAAGGTCTTTGACACATCAAGATATAAATTGAGGGCACTATACACAAAATTACGACTTCATGCTATATAGTGGTTGCCAAATAAGGAGCAAACCCAAATGTTAAAGGTCTTTGACACGTCAAGATATAAATTGAGGGCACTAAACACAAAATTACGACTTCATGCTAGATAATGGTTGCCAAATAAGGAACAAACCCAACTGTTAAAGATCTCTTATGCATCAAGCTAACAATTGAGGGCACCATACACAAATTTACCACTGGTTACATCATGCTCATGCTATATAGATAGTGGTTGCCAAATTAGTAGTAAACTTTGATACATCAGGATATAAATTGAGGGCACTATACAGTACAAATTTACCACTAGTTTAATGCTACGTGTTGCCGGGAGCTAACCCAACTGTTAAAGGTATCTGACACATCAATAATCTTCTGCAACCATCATGCAAATCATGTTAAATTTGCTGAATTTGGCAGAGATACAGTATGTATAGCGCTGAGCATTATAGGCTACTGAGGTATTTCAACAGCACCCTTATTTGACGGAAAAAGGTTGTTGAACTTTTACAATGAATTCAAGTTCAAAATTGCTTGGACTTGGCGAAAAACACAAGCAATGTGTTCCTCTAGTCATAAGGATTCAGAAAAAGTATAGTTTGACCAACCTAGGACATGCAGTCATGGAGTTACGGCCAAAAAGGAATATTGTGCATCATATGTCTAATTTTGTCTCCACAGGGAGCAAAGATGAAAAATTTTCAGATTTGATTGAAAACTGTCTCAAACTATCTTTCTATGGTAAGTCAGAAAAATAACAGTTTGCAATATGTTAGATGTTTCGTTACCTCCGTAACACATCAAAAACGGACAGTACCCATGGAGTCGCATTGACTCTAAATAATTGAATACCTAAGAGGAAGACGGGCCCCCGGGGAAGGGCCCAACTCCATCTCCATAATATTCCCAATATTTGTGGAAGAAAGGCCCAACTCCATGGACTTGGGCCTTTCTTCCATGGAAACCATGATTAAGTGTACTTGGAAGACTATTTAGAGTGGATTTGAGTCCTCAGTCCTTCTTTCACACACAAGGAAGACTGCTAGCAATAAAAATCCCAGGTCTAACTTATTTTTATACTAGAATTACATGGTTCGTAATTAAGGTGGCCCCCACACAAACGTGTGTAATTAATAAAGGTTTATAAATACAAATAATATACAAGCAAGTTCATTAATATTCATAAATATGCAAATAACATGACACAAAAGTATACAGTCCATCAGGCCACCATATACTATCACAATACCCGGTTAGAATTTGACCGGTCTTTGCGATTAAACTGTAGAGTGGATTAATGACAATGTAGGGAAAATATGCAAATCAGCTCATTAATATTCATAAATATGCAAATAACATGACACAAAACAATACAGCACATCAGGCCACCAGCACCATATACTATCACAATACCAAGTTTATAGTTAATCGGTTATTGTGTTTTTAAAGCTGCGGAGTGGATTAATGAATTTGCTTCTGCCTGAACAGTAAAACAAACAAACAAACAAACAAAGAACCGGACAGCCAAACAAACAAACAACCATTTGAATGACAACATAAGCCCCAAAATATGTGTGGGACCAAAAATGGTGGAGTTGGGCCCTTCTTGCACCAAGGTATTCAATACGCGGGTTTAGGGTTTCTCTACCGGAAATCAATTTGTGCCGACATTCCTTCCCACAATGCAATATGCGTATTGCATAACAAAGAATATTGATTTTAAAACCTCTACTGTATCTCTTGTTATGCAAAACGCTTATTGCATTGTGGGAAGGAATTTCGGCACAAATTGACTTCCGGTAGAGAAACCCTAAATCTGCGTATTGTTTTATGCAATGGGACAAATTGGTCATACTAGTACCATACATACATTACAGAGCTGAAATCATATCTAAAATGATTTCAATTTGAGCGAATAGGTTTACAAATAGCGGCCACCAAACTGAGATGGCCAAAATGAACAAATAAATAACAAATTACTCAAAAACAAATCAGGGCAGCCAACAGCCATGATGACCTTTGGCAAGAACTGCTATGGTAAATAAACAAATACAAATGCCATACATATACACATTTATATGTGTGTGCAGTCATGCACATGCACAAGAACACCCCTACAAACACAGACCGACTACAAAAGTGCGCCATTGTGCTGTTGATATAAAGTAAACGACAAAACAGCCTATATTTGGCATAAGAGGGCAGCATTACATTAATGCTTTTTTACCCAGACAGAGAGCTGTGCAGACAATGGGTTTTGACCTGATTTGTTGGTTATGGTATTGTTTATTTCCTTCTTTTGCTTTCCACCATTTCAAACTTCTTTCACACTCAGAACCGGGGAAGGTCCCCATTTTCTTTTCGAATAGCTCTGACACTTAACGTGCACAGGGTTTGACTCTTCCTGTACACCGGACCAAAAGCTTTAAGTCACATCCGAACCGCAAGATGTCGCACACACACTACCTACGTCTGCAAAGGCTAAGCAGTGTATGGGGGTGAGAAGAAATTCTACAATTTTTATTCTGTAAAATAAATGAACACAATTGTAGGATTTCCGACCTGATATGAACATTTTGGGAAAGGAAGAGAATTAAAAGCAAGCCCAAGGCTCGAATCCTCACCGATCGTATTCTCCCAGCCTACACTATCTACACTAATTATGTATGGGTTCACAAATGCAGCCAAAATCACAAAAATCATAGACCACTTGATTTTAACAATGAACGTTTTGATTTACATTGAGTTAAAGACGAAGAGTGTTAACAGATTATAACTTTGTACCAAACACAACTAGGTACTGCAATTTGAAATTTTAGGCAATTCACAATGAAATCACTGTTCCATAGAAACTGGTGTACCAATACACCTACAGTCCTTCACTAGATCTGCATTATGCCCTCTATTGATATGCATATACAATTCACCTGCAAACTGGCTTGCTGCAAATAGAGCAGTCGCAGCGCTCACTATTCAATATGTTTAACCCTAAAGCCCTAGCTAGTTTTTGGTGAGGGGGAAGGGAAGGAGGAAGGTCGTTTTCGGGTGCGGTTTTGAACCACCAACCCCTCGGGTGCCAGACACGTGCACAGGCCTACCTTGCTTGGTGTAGCATGCCCGGCCTAGCTTTCCGTGACCATATGGCTGTTCACAGGATGACGCAATCGCATCACGTGGGATACCTGCCCATGCATATGCTTTGTGAACTGTGGTTTTGTGTTGTTTAGTACGGTTAGGGTTAAGGGTGTTGTGATCTAGGAACTCAGTTCAGTTCAATTCATTTTATTTTAACCTGTTCATCAGTGCTCTCTATATATTTAAGGTGGCTATATCAAGGAAAATACATTCAAATACTGTCATGACTTGTTGACAAGAGTAAAGTTCAGGTCAAACTTGCCAATTTTAGCACTGCTGACTTTTCATTTGAGATTTTGCGGTTCTCGGCAGGGAGCTTCAAGATAATTTAACAATGGGACACATTTTTCATGTTTAAGATATTATTAAAACTGTTCAAAATAGCATTTTTACGGTAAAGTCCACTTCTTGCACATACATGTAAGCAATTTTAAGGGGGGGGGGGGGGGAGAGGTCCACATTTTGGAATTCTGTATCTCGCCTATAAATCCTGCTTACGAACCTGAACCAACCGCTCACTTCTGGAACCAACCACTAAAGGCTAATCTCAATGCTAGGACCCACCACTCAAAAGAACAAGTGCAATTTACTAAATTTATTTAAGCATTTCTGTATTGTTTTCCTAAGCTTTTTAGAGCATTTTATTTAAAGAGTGCCCCATTGATATGTGCAAAAATTTGCTTCCCCCCTTCAGCTTGTCAATAATTGCCCCCCCCTGCTTGTCAAAAATGTTACAAAGGGTGTCAGTCTCACACCCACTCATTTCTTTTGTAAACTATACAATGCAGAGTGGAGATCAAACAGTATTTTAACAAAATAGCTTCCCACATTATCGTTGACCTACCAAGCCAATCCAGACAATTTTATTTCAGGAGTATTGTGCCCATTCTTTTTTATTTCAGAAGTATGCCAAGTTTGTTGCTATTTATATCGTTTGGGTCCTTTGGGACCTTTGGGACCAAACAAAAGGGACTAAACAAAAAGGACCAAACAATTTTTGAGTTTATAATGCAGAAAATGCTTAGTTTGATGCCAACTGAAATCCATGAGTATAAAACCCCAACTTGATGTCATAAAATAATCTTTTGACTAGTGTTGAGTTTTAGTGTGTTCATTTATGGGTCCCCCCCCCCAATGATTTTGGGTATTGGGAAGGTGAGGGTTAATATTTTGCATGATTCCCCAGTGGGAATTGAGAAGCTTGTTCAGTAAAACTTGAATAAAAATGGAAGTGGTTGAACTATTCTAAAACCAATACACAATGGGCGCACACGGGTGCAAGTGTCTATGGTTATGTACGAGCATGCGCAAGTGTTTATGGGTACACACACGTGCAAGTGTTTATTGGTATGCGCACCAGTGTTTGTGGGCAAGTATGCACACTCGCTAGTGTTTATGGGTATGCACATAAACACATACAAGTGTCTTTGGATAAGTACAAGCATGTGCAAGTGTTTATGGGTACATGTGTTTTTAGGTACACACAGGTATTTGTGTCCTAGTATTAGTAATAACTGCCAGAAAAGGTTTCTATCCATTTCAAGCTAAATAACAAGATAAAGTGAAAAAAAACCACTGTGGTTATTTTGGCTGTTTAACATGCAGTTATGGGACTTAAAAGTCATAATATATCACAATTGCTCTGTGCACCTACAAACATCTCAAATTTGACTAATTCACTTCAGGGGCTGTGCAATAATTATGTGTACCCTGCACAGTGTCATCGCCCCAATATATTCATGGCAGAAATCGCCATGGTAGGTTGAATCCACAGCCACACATGGCCATTTTGTTCCGACCTGTTTAATAGTTTTGAGACGCATAATGGGCCGAGGGACATCCGACTAAGGCTATTGACAATAGCCTGGTGACTGACCTCTGTAGATGTCAGTGAGCATGGTATACGCCATGAGGTCATCTGCTTTTAGACTGCCTCCACGAGTGGCCTACGCTGCGCTATAGTTTGGCACATATAAAATCAGAATTTTTGTCAGTTTTTGAGCTCAATACGCACAGTTCTTTCTCAATACGCAAGCTAACGACTATCATATCCTTTCAACACATATATTCAAGTGCAAGCATAAAAATATGGCTTCTTTAGAATAAAAAAATTACAGGAGATATTCATCATTTTCCATCCCGGTATCCAAAGATTTCTCATCTGAATATCAAATCGTGCATAGCACATTCACGTGTATCGATCCAGGGTATTGATTTTAGTGTCTCTGCTGTACAATGTAATTATTAACCAGGCGATGTCGGTGTGCCCCGGGGCAGGGTGGTGAATTCTCAAAAACAGCACACATTTTCTTATTGTAAGGTATATTGCTTTTAGCAATTAATAGGCAAAAGTGATGCATGCTGGGAATGAAAAGGGCTCAAATTGGCCGTCGTGGGTGATCATTTGATAACTTTTGAGTCCTTTTGAAAAGTTTTCATTCCAAGCATGCATCATTCCCAGCATGCATCATTTTTGCCTAATGTGATTGCTATCAGCAATATACCTTACGTTCTTCATATTTTACAATTATATTTGCCTATACATGTATAATCTCAAATTTAATAGAAATGGATATATTGCTTTATTATCTGAACTCTCCAATTTTCCCCAACCATGAAAAGTGGGATTTTTTTGTTCTGACTGATGTGGGGTTATGAAGTTGAAGGGGGGGTAAATGCCCTCTGTTGCACCACCACTTGGGAAACTATTAAAATGCCCTGATTTTGCATTGCCATCGACCTAATAAACAGACATTGACCCAGGGCAGTTTGTTAACACCTTGAGGCATGTGACTTGATTACTTGCTGTATTTGAAACAGGCGCACATTCCTAATTATTTGCATATTTCCGGACTTTCATTTTATGAAATCTAAATTTGTCCCTTTTGTTATTAAATATTGATGCTATTTGCATGTTAATTGTCCCATTACTCCTTTTCCTTGCTATTGTGGAAACGTCTACATATGTGGTATGCATATATGCAGCGGAAGATAGACACATTTCTGGCAATAGGGACAGAGAGATGTTAGGGAAGGAAGGCTTTGCACTTCTACGCCGCCACTCCCTGATTGGTCGGTGTTGATGCTGGGTCGACTGGCATTTGAGTGGAGCATGGGCCATTCAATCGCTTTGCAACTTCACTTATGATTTGGAGCTTGTTTTGTTAACACATACATTTGTTTCTGTGCAAAGGCAGCACGCCCATTTGTTTAGAGACATGACTTTCAGTATAAAGCAGCAGTCTCTGTATATATATTTCATATTTAATTAAAAAATATGTGATTATACTTCCATTGTTGGCGTTTTGCTCCATGTTTTCCATTTATCTGGAAATCATGCATCATCCATAATATGTGACATGATCTGGTCCATGGGGGCCAAAGGAGGCATTTTTGACAATTGAGTTACAATAATTATTACCTTATACAGACATTAGGCTATCATAAAATGAAAACACCAAAGGTCTAGCATACTTGGTTCTTAAGTTATGAAGTTTTATGATATGTATTTTATTGTTTTTTTACTCCATATTTTTGCCTATATCTCCATTTCAAATTTGCCGCCTGGCCCCCATGGACCAGATCGTGTCACATATAACACACCCTGAGAAAATCATTACACTATCAATGAAATTACTCACCAGGTTTTTGGATACAAAGAAATTCATGTCATGAACATAAAAGACAGGTCCATATTTGCAGATTCTCCTTAGGGCTCATATTGAAATTCCCTTACACAGGAAGGTGTGCGCCATCCTGCAGCTTTCCTGTGCTAGCCTTCTTTTGTTAAAATCCTGGGCATGGTGATCACTGATGCATATAATCCATCCGTTTTATGACCGAGCTTTCCTGAGGCGCGCGCTTAGCGAGGGGAATCCTGCCTTCTTTCTGTGTGAAAACGTGGTAGGGTATTTCAATATGAGCCCTTATGTTATCAAGCAACATAGAAGCAAATAAATAATACACAGTAGCCACGCAAACACTGAAAACAAATTGGGTGATTAACAACAGCCATTTCCTCTTTGCTAACACAGATTGTGCTCATTTCTTCCAGCGGCCATCTTGATATCCTATGTCTAGATTGATCCAAACCATATCATCCACAATACAAAATGTGTTCTTCTTCAAAGAATCGCTCATGTGACCCTTGCTTGATTCTGTGCCAACCAAAATCCAAAATATAAAACAACTGCATTCAGTTATATAATCTGACCTTGTGTAGATCACATGATATTAATATTTTGGAAAAGATTCAAACTTGAAATATATTGAAGCAAAATTCCAGTATGCCGCGTTTCCAGAAAAATATTCTGCCAATGAATCATCCAAAGCCAAAACTGTGACGGACGAGAAATACGAATTGTCCTTTGGCATCTTGTCTCCACATACGAGACATTTTTACTACAACTCCCTTCAGGAAACCAATAGTAGACATCTATGAATTCACAAGTCTTTACCACTGCACAACAAACTTTTGTGTACCTTGCCTACATGCCACTGAACTAAGTCAGCTGTTGTGTAAGATAGACTTACACAAGACATTCACAACAACTTAAAATTGCTAGGCATTCTGCTTTGTTTACTGGGTCAAGTACGGCTATTTAGCAAGGCAGGAGCATTTTATTGGAGAAGGACAGACTGCGGGGTGCCAATTTTTGAATAATTTCTTTACGTTTTTTCTGTAAGACACTATAGCATGGTGCTCTCACTTTTTGAACAATTTCTTAAGGTTTTTCTGTAAGACACAATACCAGTTTAGGAGATCTAAACTTTTCAAAACAGCCTGCAGGGTGTGAGCATTTTTTGAATAATTTCTTTAGTTTTTCTGAAAGACACAATACCAGTTTAAGGGGATCTAAACTTTTCAGAACAGCCTGCAGGGTGCCACTACTTTTTATATAATTTCTTAAGTTTTCTGTATGACACAATACCAATTTAAGACCAATCACAACCTGCAGGGTGCCAAAATTTTTGAGTAATTTCTTCTGTAAGTTTTCTGTAAAACACAATACCAATTCAAGGAGATATAAACTTTTCAAATAACAATTTTACTACTATTTCTTGATGTCCACTTTTTTATTTCATTTTTGTGGGGCATGAGAGCACATCAGACACACCAAATTGCATTCTGATTACAAGGAATATCCCTCTGATATCAAATAATTTGATTTTTTTGAAATTCGCGATATAATACAAATTTTATGGCAAATTATTGTCAGCTTTTCATCCCAGCTACATACACTTTTAAAGTAAATAGCATTATATAAATTCTACCTAGTTTACTTCAATGCTCTTAAATGTTAAACATGTTTTTAATACAATTCTTAATAATTTGCCATAAAAACTGTTTGTTGCAAATTTCAAAAATCAAATTTACTTCATATCAGAAGGACAATACCCATATTCATAATGCAATTTGCAGTGTCTGATGTGCTTTCAAGTACTGCTAAAAGTATTGTATAAAGGTGGGTGACCGAGCCCTTAAGATATTCCTATAGAAAAAATTCTAGACAAAGTTTTGCAGGGCTTTTAGTCCAATGAGTACGACTTGATTTTTTTAGTTGCCAAACTTTTCTCACACACTCTGATTGCTCGCACACCGCTGCTCAATAAAGATTGACCGCGAAAGTCAAGTGACCGCCCCGCTCAGGGTTTCACGGTTGGTGCCAGACTTTTGCGGTTGGTGGACTTTCGCATTTTAATTTCATCTTTATTGAACAATATTATAATACAATATTATTAACAAAAAAAATCAGGTCTACTCGTTGGATTAGGATCACTGGGAGTACCGTAACTCTGGAAATGTACTTATACTCCGGTTTATAGTTTCATAATACACTTTTTTACAACAAGGTGCACAATGTTAGGTCTTGGAAAAGACTAATCTCCAGTCAAAACAATAGACATCCAAATATACCTAACATAGTAACATTGCAACAGGCATATCCAGCTTGGTCATTTTGAGCATCCACAAGGGGCTGATTATAATACAATATTCCATTGTTTCCATTCCAATTTCACCCAGAAATATAGCTGGTTATGCCATGGCATCACAGAGAACAAATTCACATGAATAAAAAAAACTTCGAAAGAATGAAAGAGAATGATCCAAAACACAGTTTTTAATTTGAACTTTCACACAGTAGTATTTATACAGACTTGGGCCACGGCATCACAGAGAACAAATTCACATGAATAAAAAAAACTTGGAAAGAATGAAAGCGACTTATCCAAAACAGTTTTTTAATTTGAACTTTCACACAGTAGTATTTATACAGACTTGGCAGTCTACCAACAATGTACCTGAATTGGAAGATCTGGTTGAACTTACAATGTATACAGGTTTAATCTAAAATAAAGCAAGATCAGTCGATTATGAGGGAAATAATGATGCATCTACATTCTACTAACTCTATTTGGTTCAAAGGAGTGCAAGATATTCACTAAACAAGCATTGATTATAAACAATAATAGGCCCATAATTATTAAGGGGCGATGTGGGAAAATGCCCCCAGAGATCTTGGTCCCCCCCCAAAAAAAAAAACCAAAGAAAATAAAAAAATTACCCATTTTCACAGCTATTTTGTGGAAATTTTCATGATTCTTGAGCCCCTGAAAAATTTTCCCCTCCCAGAAACATTTCTAGTAATTCCACTGATGCTACTGTGAAGCATGAAATATTTGCATGTATGAAAATAAATATTGCGAATTTTTTGAGTGCAGTTGATTCACAAAATAAAATTTTCATGAACACAAATATTTTTCTTATTACAGGCCATTATGAAAAATGTAGGGCCTATAAATTCTCAAAACTTTCGTGTCACAGAAACATGACTTCTCTCTAATGCTGCAAAAATATAATGGTTTCAGTAATTGCAGACACATCCACACAGACTGACATGAAGCACAGACTGACATGCATGAAGCTTCTCATCTAAAGTTGTTGGACACCTAGAGTTACACTGTTTTATGGCTTTATTTCTGTTATAACATCCTGAAATGTTGCTTCCTTTTAATTGTTGTCAAGCCTGAACCTTTCACTAACCTCCCAACCCTTCCCCATTCCCCACCAATCGATGCCGAGTACTTCTAGGTATATATGAGCAAAATTGTAGTACTCAACATTGATTGGAGGAATTCAATGTGTCCCAACACTTCTGACATGTTTTGTAGCTGGCATACCCATTATAAAATCAAACAAAGTAGTGAATATGAAATAATCAATTCATATAATAATTTCAATAATTTAACTAATTTAACTATCACCCCTTTCCATAATGAATTTTGGATGAGATGACTTTCAAAATATTTATTAGGAAAATAAAGTCATTGATCCCGATGACAAAGGTCATGCATCAGTAATACAAGTGTGTAAAAGTACTACCTGCATTCAAAGGGTTCTTTGGTGCAATGTAGTACCAGGCTACACCCATTCACAATATAGACAATGCTGGCTTCCATTTAAGTGGGTTAGTACTAGTAGTGTTCAGACGATCATAGAATTCTCGAGGAACAGTGTCCTTGTCCTTGCAATTGGGAAAAAATTGTTTGCGATCATAGAATTCTCGAGGAACAGTGTCCTTGTCCTTGCAATTGGGAAAAAATTGTTTGCTTGTCCATAGATCACTCAGAAGTTGGGTCGGTCAGTCAAGTACCAAAAGTATAATGTGAAGTACTTGTTTTTATGTAAAACACTCACTGACCACAGAATTTCCACCAAAAACAAATTCAAGGTAAACCCTACTTTATTTGACATGCACATATCTGGTAGTTACTGCATTTTTAGGTTCAACAGTGTTTTAATTGTGTATAGGCTGAGGATGATAATACGAAATATCGGACCGTCAGCCAGGTACGACTGGACAGAGGGAAACATGCTGGAAATGGTATTTTACAACATTTCTATTAGATCTTCAGTTTTCCAGACGAAAAGTTCATGATAATTTTGGGAAAATTGTAAAAAAAAAAACCTGTTTTCAAAAAAAAAAGTTCTACGGTCGGGACTGCTGAGACGGTAGCGGACTAACATCAATATTTATCCAAAAATATTTATCACCTTTTTTTTTTTTTATCCGATAGCTTGCGTTGCAAGGTCACATTCCGAAATTAACATTACCTCATTCTCTAGTCTAAAATTCATGGAAGTGAAATTTAGCACTGAATGTTAGCCATATGATGTAACATAACTGTCACCATCTATCAAGATAAAACCATACCCTTTTTTATTTTATCATAAATTTTAAAAAGCAATCCTTGCAATCCATGAATCCTTGTCGCATTGTGGAATGATGGAAGGGGTTTTGCAGTGGAAATGTCAGTTACAATGGTTCAGGCAGTGCTGAAACATCAATTACTGCAAAAATAGTTCTGAGCAAGGCATTTTAGAATGTTTTAATCTACAATTGTGTATATTGTTTCAAACTGGTACATTATGAATTATGCATCATTCTGCAACATTCCAGAATGATACATGTACAACTTGGTCGTTACCATAAGACTTTTTGAAAATTGTTTCATTGGATAGGGATGAATAAATTTGCTTTGTATTCTAGTTTCAATGAAAATCAACATTATTTTAAAATTGCAGTGCTTATAAATGATACTTTGTGTTGCGGAATGATGCTTCTAATCAGGCCTGGAAAAAATGTGGAAAGTGGGAAGCTCCTTCCCGGGAACTTTGGAAGTTAGAGGGAAATAAGGTCCATAAACAAAGAAATACATAAGAATTTGGAGGGAAATTTGTTTTTTTGAAGGGAAACTTTGATCATCTTCCAGGAAAATTTTAATTTTTTCCAGCCCTGCTTCTAATCATAAAATTGGTAATCAAACAATGCTGACGAAGATACCGTTACAAAATATGAAAATTTCTAGCGTTTATATTATGAGTTACTTATAAACTTCATGTTCACATGCATAATTATTTTTCACAATTTTACAGTACAGAGCAGCTGCAGTTTTAGGTTTGCTGCTTTAATCAGTCAAGAATATGCAAATCTGTGCAAATTAGGATGTTTTTCTAACAATGAACACCATTTTGTCAGAAAAAAAGTATGTTGCCTGAAAATATAGCCAATATATGAGACCAAAATCACATACTTTACATGACTTTTAAATTTTAACAATTTGGGCAAGCTTGCTTGGAATTGCCCAATTATTGATTAAATCAATCTCTTTTTGATAGTGCTTTAAAAGTCCACTAATTCCAGTTAAATACCATGAAATTAATCATTTCAAAATGTAATTTTTTTAATGGGAATGTCATCTTTAGGAGCCTATAACTCAAAAACATGCCTGGCGACTTGTTCCGGGTTTTGTTGGAGTGAGTCACATATGAACTCTTTGAAATATTGTGCAGTATTTTTCTAGAACCACCCAGAAGGCCACAAACGTAATGCAAAGGTTATATTTTGATTTGTAAATTTCACCTTTTGTGTTTCTGAACAACTATTGTTCACAAACACAATTATATATATGAACTAGCTGATCAACTTTTCCAAAAAGGACATGCAATACCAAAAAGGACTGCAACCTGGCTCAACAACCAGCCAGGTTGCAGTCCTTTATTAAATAGGGTCCTTTTTTGCTGGACCTTTACCTACTGACTAAACCTTTTGGTCTTAAGGCCAGAGTAATGGGTAATTTTTTTACTAAAACATAGATTTCTCAGAGTTCACTTTTGACAATACTGCACAATTTTTGTGACACGATAACTCAAAAAATATAATTATGCACAAAACAAAACGTTCTTATATTTTAAAACGGTAAGACATTCACGCTTGTAAAAGCTGTATTTGTTGCATGGTCTAAATATGCATCTTTTTGCACCAATGAATCTATGTCTGCTTTTAGTGGGTCAAAATTCAAAATAATTAAAAAATCTAAGTTGCATTTTGACTGCAAATGTTTCCACCACATTTGCTGGCGTTAACAATATACCAATTGCGCCTTGACTCGTTGGACATACGCGAGAGTTGCGCCAAGATCACGCAACGCTTGAATCGCAAGACGTAATCACAATATTTCGCATTCGCGCATTTCTGACTCATTATTTCCGCCAATTTACTAAGCTGTCTTGAGCCATGTGACTTGTTATAGTTGAAAAAAGTGAAATAAATCAAGCAAAAATACAAGTAAATATTAGCAAGTTGTATTTTATCAGTTTCAAGTGAAAGAATACATCTTTGTGTTGATAAATATCAAGAAATCTCAAATTCGGGCGTGGACAAATGTGTCTTCCATTAATACTCTGGCTGGCCTTAAATGGACATATTTCAAAATGCCACAAATATATGACCCCCAAGTGATGTCAAATGTCAGAAAGGG
Organism: Amphiura filiformis; assembly: GCF_039555335.1. Classification (NCBI taxonomy): domain Eukaryota; kingdom Metazoa; phylum Echinodermata; class Ophiuroidea; order Amphilepidida; family Amphiuridae; genus Amphiura; species Amphiura filiformis. The sequence continues at coordinate 28,606,584 of NC_092633.1, read as the reverse complement.
AAAAAATGTCAGAAGCTTTTTAGAGCATTTTGAATGCATGCCAAAAATCTCTTTTACCCGTCCTCCTTTTGACTTTGCCAAAAATTGCTTGGCATCCCACTTTTTTCCTGTCAAAAAAGAATTACCCCACCCTTTTTTTTGCCAAGCGGTGGAAGGGGGGACAGAAAATTATTGCATAGCCCCTTCTAAGGGACTGTAATTTGTTTATGATTAAGAAATAATAGCATAACGTGTGATGAAAGGCAAACTTGTTCATCAGAAACTCAACACAGTTTAACCAAATCGTACTGCATGGATTGCACATTAAATTTTTTTTCATGTACCTGACCAAGTCAGTTACTGAAATCAGGAGAGTGAGAGTTGATAAGGGCAATGGCGGGTGAGTTATAGTTACAAACAATGCTGGACATAAGATACATATGACTAATGCATGCATGTTTGTCAATAGCTTTAATCTCTGCTGGACGGTAACTTTTTAAAGATCAAAGTATTAAAACACATGATTCATGAATGCATCGTCAATCTGTTATTGTTTATTAAGTCACTTACGAAGACGGCATAAAATAAATTTATTTTCAAAAATTCCTGATTTTTAAAACGGTTCAACCGCCGCTTCGACAAGCCTTTTCTGTGCATTATATTTAGTACAAGGTATTAAGCATACTTCATTTGCACCGCTGTTTAAGGTGGCAGAAAGGTTACGCGTAAAAGCAGCAAAGCTCGTGGTGCAGCGAAAAACAACCCGCGTTTGAGCACAATTTTTCCTGTACAACCTTACTAAAAATGCTCTGTCTAAAAATTTGTGGGCATCGGAACATTAAAAATAGCATAGAATAACTGATAAAAAATTATTTAGCAGATGATTGAGAAATTTTGAGTAATAAAGAATTAATTAAGACATAATTGCATATTTTTTTTGCCCCAATTTTCAATTTTCGTGATATTGCTCTGAAAATGCAAAGTTTTAAAACGTATCTATTTACTACTTTGATGATTTTCTGTGGTGTAGAAAAATATTGCATTCAAATAGTCATAGATGTCCTTTTCTAAAACCACAAACAGGATGTTTTAGGCCTACTAAGTACTATAGGTTTTTCTTTTTTCTAATAAATTTTCAAAAAACGGCTTTTTTTTACATGACCGCTGTCAATTACCCATTTAAAAGCTCTAAAAAGTTTGGGCCGGTAACTTTTCGCCCATTCCTGTAACTTATCAGAGTTACAGGCCCGGCTCCATTACTCTTTGGCTTAGCCATTGACTTCATCATCTATGTATTTTTGAAGTTGTGAAACAAATGTTTCTTGAATTGAATTGAATTGAAGAGGGCTGTTGATGAAAACAACAGAGGATTAACCCTACTGCCAAGGAAGAGTTCAAGATATCCAGAAGAAAAGTTAGCTGATCTGGATTATGCTGATGATATACATTGTAGCTCTCTTTGAAGAGACTGATGCCAAGATGGCAGAGACAACCGAAGCAATCTGTGTTACTGCCGATAAACTAGGACTCCAGATGAGCTATAAGAAGATAGAGATCATGTCCTTCAGCCCATCCAATGTTACAAACCCAGCTGTCCCCCCATGGCAATGAAAGTCTCATCAAAGTAGTTGACCATTTCAAGTACCTTGGTGCCTACCACAGTGCTGACGGGTCTAATGTCAAAGAACTGAACAACAGAATTGGTAGAGCCACAGGAAACTTCAGAGAGCTGGACAAGGTGTGGAAGGATCGTAACATCAACCTGGAAACCAAGCTGAAGTTCTACAATGCTTATATACTTTCCAAACTCCTTTATGCCGCTGAGTGTTGGACACTCACAGAGAGGGACGAGGCTAGACTGGATGCCTTTGACATACGCTGTCAACGAAAAATTCTTCGAGTGATATGGTCACAACATATATCAAATAGCTGTATCCGATCCAAGACCAAACAGCCCCAACTCACATCAGTTATCCGGAAGCGCCACCTACAGTGGTTTGGCCATCTGCAACGAATGGATGAAAACCGCACCCCCAAGAGGCTCTATCTTTGGAAACCAACCCATGGGAAACGCAAACCTGGTCGTCCAAAGACATCATGGAGAGACTTCATCCACAGAGACATCTCAAGGCTGGACTGTAAAGGAGGCTAAGGTTGCAGCTCTGGACTGTAAAACTTGGAAGCATCTCTTGAGCCAGGCAGCATGTGCAGAAATGCATGAAGCTGACTGGTAGGTAGGTAGGTAGGTAGGTAGGCCCAGCTGGCTTGCAACCTTTTGAGGCATATTTCTAACACTGGTCACAGTTATACCAGTAAGTCTGTTGCATTGCTCTTTTTGTATTTATTCAGTTTGTAACTTCACATATGTGACCATCCAGCACAACTGAGCAAGTCACCAATCATCATTTTTGAGATATTCAACAAAATATTCTGCTTGAAATTAGCTTTAAAATGATGTATATCATGTCTATAGTACTTGACATTTAAGTAGTGAACAATCAATAAAACAGTCAATAAATCCTTTGTTTCCTATTGTTTGTTTATTGTTAAGTTCAATGGAGCATATCTCAATAGTGGCATTGGAGACATCCGGGCTCATTTGTGGTGGATGGTCACATATTTGTAATTATTTGGTAAAGATTTAAAAAAAAATTCTTGAAATATCATGTTGTTTTGCTAGACCCTCGGTAATGCCATTCAATTGTTTAATTAGAATGCTTCCATTACAACACCATGCTATTAAAGTATCATGGTTTTATTAAGAGCCTCAAGGTTGATTCAATTGGTATCCCAGCCCTTATGAGAAATGGCAAATTAGAATCTGACAACCAGTCAAAAGCTGAGATCCTCAATGAACAGTTTTGTTCAGTTTTTACTCAAGAACACCCTGAGGTTCCCACGTTGGATGATTCTAATATCCCACCCATGCCTGATATTGCCATTTCTGAAACAGGTGTCTTCAAGCTTCTCAGTGAATTAGACCCTAATAAATCATCTGGTCCTGATGGGATCTCTGCCAGAATTTTAAAATTGGCAGCAGAGGAGCTTGCCTCACCCCTCTCCATTATTTTCCAGGAATCTCTGGACAGTGGAGAAGTACCTGTTTCTTGGCTGAGAGCCAACATCACACCCATTTTTAAAAAGGAGACAGAACACACCCAGCTAATTACCGCCCCGTTTCATTAACTTCCATCACTAGCAAGATTCTTGAACACATCATACACTCCAACATCTTGCATCATCTCAACAAACATACAATACTCACTGACAAACAACATGGTTTCCGTCAAAACCACTCTTGCGAAACTCAACTCATCCTCACAATACAAGACCTGGCAAGTTCTCTCGACAATAAGTCCCAGGGAGACATGATCATTATGGATTTCTCCAAAGCTTTTGACGTAGTCCCCACAACAAACTCATCACTAAATTACACAGATACGGCATACAAAACACCACACTGACCTGGATCAGTAGCTTCCTCAAGCACCGTACTCAGAGAGTTGTCGCCAGCGGCGAGAAATCGGCCTGGTCTAACGTTCTTTCTGGCGTCCCTCAGGGTGCGGTGCTGGGGCCGCTACTGTTCCTGGTCTACATCAATGACCTTCCCGACAACATCCATTCATCCGTCCGTCTCTTTGCAGACGACTGCATCATCTACCATGAAATAGCAAATGAGTTTGACGCTTCGCACTCTTCAGGAAGATTTCCATACACTTGGGGAATGGGGGATAAAGTGGGAAATGAAATTCAATTGCCAAAAATGTTTTGTTATGTCTTTAACTCATGCTAGAGCTCCTAAGCAGTTTTCTTAACACACTCAGCAGTGTCACATTGTCTGTTGTTAGCAATCATCCATATCTTGGTGTATCCATACCCAACAAACTAAACTGGAACAGTCATATTCAAAATATCTGTGCAAAGCAAACCGTTCATTAGGCTTCATAAAACGTAATCTTTATTCATGTAACCAATCCACCAAACTTACAGCATCACTAGTCCGGCCGCAAGTTGAATATTCCTCGTCCGTCTGGGATCCGCACACAAAAAAAGAACATAGACCAGCTGGAGAGAGTGCAGAAAAAGCGCACGATTCATCCTCAATGATTACAAATCTAAATCTCCCGGTTGCGACCCAGATGGTCAAAGATCTTGAACTAGAACCACTCAGCACCAGGAGGAAGGCTAGAAAACTCTGCGTATTTCAGCAAGCAAGACTAGGTGACCTGTCCCTGCCCATCGGAAACCTTCTACAGCCCGTCCAGCGCCAGTCGCGGCATCATCATCCAGAATCTTATTCAACCATATCAGCCAATAAAGACTGTTACAAAAACTCATTTATACCAAAGACAATACGTGATTGGAACTCTCTTCCACCACACCTATTCAGCATCACAAAACCGGAAACCTTCAAAAAAGAATTTCAAAAAACCACAGCGCAGATCACACATCCTGGCCGTTTGTCTCCATTCTGGAGTGTTGGACAGTACCAAACTCAAGACTCACCCTAGTGGAGATGTTGATACTTATTTGGTATCAGTAGATATTGACCACCCATAATTATGCATTGGTGCAGCCAAAAGACAGCATAGTGTGTTTAACATTGATACCCCACCTGGTGTAAATGAGACCTGATTGAAACTGATGGAAGTGTCTAAACCACCTAGAACTGGTGTTGGACGATGTAATGTAATCACTGAACAATTGCGGATTTGCCACATACTCAAAAAGCTGTGATTGTGGCACAGACTAAGCAACATCTGATGTAATGCCTGCTCTTGGAGGAAGGCTTGCAGTGAACGACCTTGCACAAAACACCTCATGAGCTCAAAGATATGTCCAGCACAATGACGTAGATATACATAGATCGCAGAGCTCGAGCTGGTACGTTGGCGCTGCATTGTCAATCACATAATGAGCAAGCCATTCGAAATGAAGGGACCTAACAAAATCAGCATCAAATAAAACTAAAATGGTAACTGAATTTACTCTAGCATGTATAGATAAATAAAATTAAATAAATGTTTTAGTATATTCAACTTTACTGTGTACCATTGTTTTATTGCTGAATAATAAAGGCAAGCTCCTAAATCTAGTTCATTCGTCCTAATGTCTTAAGGCGCTACCACAACGGCAAATGAAGCCTAAAAGTGGTGGCGCTGAGTGGCAACTCTGACAAAACCTTCATTGTACTAGATTCAGAGGATGTTCTTGCATTCATTTAATTTAGCTATAATTACATAAAATGAGGATACACTGGGAAATTTAAATACATGATTTGTTCAACTTCGTCTATCTATACACAAAAGAGTAGATCTCTGGGCTAATGTGGTAAGATTTTGTGCTGCTTTTAGAACCGTGTGTTACTTCATAGCGGGCAATTCAGGGTTTTACAACGAACCGGCAACAAGCGATCTTGAGCAGACATGCCAGACAACTCATCGGTTCGGGGAGCAGGGTGCTCTATCCTTATCTACCTCGATGGTCCAGCAACAGTTTTTCTAAGGTGTGAGAACAAAAAAAAAGAGATACAGAGACTCAAGAAACTCACAAGAACTCACCTTCGTCATCAGCTGCAAAAAGAGAAAATGGGTCAGTATTGCTGGCCATTTTGCCCTCATTTTTTGGTGCTACCACTTTGGGTTGTTTTGATGGTATCATGTCATGCTTTTCACTGGTTCCCAGTCTCTTTACAGTTCTTTTGTTGCTCTCATTTGACTGGAAACTACTGGTTGTCATAGACATTTCAGTTGCATTACTAGGTGAGTTGACAGCAGGGACATCATGCTGCTTGTTGTTGTTCCCTTTCCACTTCTTGGAAGACTTCTGCATTTTACTGCAATAGTAATATTTAGACAAATTTAAGTTGTATTATATCCTTCATTAATATATTCTCGTTAATTAATTGGTTAAACGAGTATCATGTGACCAAAAATAGTTTTGCTATTTTCCGAAGCAGTCAAAAAGCCGACTGAGGAGGGAACGAGGTACTATTCAAAGTGCTATCTCCCCGGGAAATAGTTTTACTATCTCCCTCTGAGCGCGTATGACCTCATAGCTGTGTCGCAGTTCCTAGTAGTCGGTGCAACTCGCCACATACGCGGGATATCAGTACCGGTTCCGGGGTATTAATGTGTAGGAAGTTATGTTGTCTTGCGAAGCACACAAGCAGCACAGAAGTGCAGCTAAAATATGGCGGTTTCATGGCATAATCTGAGTAATACATCAGGATCAGTATCTTAATATTGACAGTGAAATAACAGAGAACACCGTCAACACGGTTACTCGTTTCACGGCGGTATTGTAGAGGTTACAACATTTTCACGGTAAGCTTTAGCGTGCATTCAATCAAAACAAAGCAAGGCCAGCCTAGCCTTGACTAGGCCTAGCCTACATTTATGCCTAGGCCTATGTCTATGATAAAGACCTGCGTTTCTAATATTTCAACCAATCAGTGAACAAAGAATATATTAATGAAGGATATAAAACAAATATTTACTGCTCTAAATTCGGGATCTGGTGGAATCTATTGGTCCCCTCGGTGAACTGGAGACTGTGAGTCTACTATTTTCCCTCGACCAGATCCCTCATGAGCAGTAAATATTTGTATACTATAATAACCATATAAAGTTTTATTCCTCCATATTGACTAACTTTACATGAAAGGCCTATCCTAAATTTACTTACTGCTCCACTCTCTCCTAGTCTACTCTGCCAAGCTTTGAGGAGAAAGTTGTTCCACGGTCCTGTTTCCATAAATTCTTTTAGAGAAATATGTTCTACAGCTAGCATGAAAATGTGAACAAATTAAACTCATTTGACCATAATCAAGATCAAGTTTAGCCATAAACTGGCTCCCCAACTGATTAACTATGGATTATGTGCATGAAGCAGGTGAAAAAAATGGGGATTTTACACTAGTCTACCAAATCTTGCCATAATAATGGTTACCTTTGGTTTCAAGCAGGCTTCCGAAACAACTTTTATGCTAAAATGTTGCATGATTATTACTTGGTCTGCAGTAAGTTAGCCATTAAGGTGCAATTTGGTGTAATACGGACTCCATGTGGGGTATTTTTCAAGTACCAATGTGCAACAAGTGTGCGTAGTACACAAAAAGTACTTGGGACATATTAATCATGGTATATAAATTCTAGTTTTAGACAGGCCGAAAAAAATTATCGTTTATGGAGAAATGCATCCCAAGCGCGTGAAATTGGCCTCAGGGTTGATTAAGTGCTTCAGTTGTTTTGAGGGTAATGTAAAAATCTAATCACTTTGCCTTTGGACAGGCCGAAAAAATTTATAGTTTATGGAGAAATGCATCCCAAGCGTGTGAAATTGGCATCAAGGTTAATTAAGGGCTTCAGTTGTTTTGACGGTAATGTAAAATCTAATCACTTTGCCTTTAGAACCAAAGCAATATCCCAGCTTATACTAAATGGTACTCAGAGTGCACAAGACATCATACAACACGAGTGGATTATAATTAGCATTCCTAGCCATGCCATTATTAGCATTTTTCCATAATCAAATATGATTGGAATGCACATACATGTATTGCATTTATTCAGTGGTTATGAATTAAACAGCTACCATAATCAATATAAACTTTGATCTCAAATTAATGGGTTGCCAAAATGACATCTTCTTAACTCCCCCGACTAACAGGTACACACTGACAAAAAGTGGAGCGGGCTGCATGGGATCATCTTCGGCCACTAAGACCCTGGGTCTGGGGGTAACATACCTTTTGCCTCCCTCCTTGTCAGTAGTCCTGGACAAGTGGCTAGCTAAGGCCCTGGTTAAGTGCATGAAAACTTACCCAAACTGCTTTGTTTGAAGAACGGCACCACTTTTCTCTCTTCTATTTTGCTCTGATTGCTTCTTTTCCATATTAGCTGCAGTAGGATAGTTTCTATAACGACAACAAAAATGGCGTTATATGGAAGTATACATTCAGGACCAGAGCTGACAATCTCCTAAAACACTATACTTAAATCAGTATTTTTAATGAAAATCAATATTTCCATTAAAGAACAAAAACAGGGCAACGTGGCTTGAACAAGGATTCCCAATGGAAATAATGCTTTATTTCTAGGCTTTTTGGACTATCTGTGGTGTTATCAACCACTTATTCTGTACTTTTTATTGTAGCTTTTGTTTCTTAACATGCCTTCGCGTATACATGATAAAGCTTTGTGTCTTCATTTCATGGAACAATCGGCTGAGACTTTGACTGTTTGGAGTTTGTCTTTTAATCTCTTTCGTCCATGGCTTATGGACACAGACTTACATGGAAGATATGGTATTACCCCCACTTGTCAGTAACATACTTCTTCTTCCTCATAGTGCTGCTTCAAATGCACTGAGATAATTGTACTACAAAATATGAGCACAGGCTAGGGACTATACTAGGAATTTCAATTGAATGAACAGAGCTTTCTACAGCTGTACACGATCCAACAGTGATCATATATTTGTGAAAAAGCATCTACCAGCAATCCTCCTCAGTGCTGAGAAGTGATGCTCGGATCATCAGATGAGCCATGAACATAGTCATTCTACTAATACGTAAAATTCTGTTGCTTGTAGGAAACATGACACAAAACTATACAGCACATCAGGCCACCACATCCTACCACCATACAAAATTTGAAGTTGATCAGTTATTGCGTTGGGAGCTGCGCAGTGGATTAATAAATTTGATTCTACTTGGTCAGCCATGCATCCAAACAGGCAGGCAACCAGGTTGCTTGTCTTAACTTGACAAGGATTGTTTTGGTGCTCCTTGTACAGGAGGAATTTATAAAAACTACTTCTTTAGATTCCATTAGAAAACCCAAAAGAAAACATACTACAGGATCTGTTTCCATTCAAGTTCATAATGATGACTTTTCATGGACGCTACCATCCCTAACAAGTAACTTACTTTCTCCTCTCAGCTCGCCACCGATTGATTTCCTCCCGAGTTTCCAACCACTGAACTTTGAACTTTCCTGTATGCTGTAACTTCTTGTGTAACTGGACCACCTTAACATGTGCTTCAAATTTACACCCTGGAGCTGTGCACTGTTCGTGAAACAAAATGAATTGTGTTAAAGAGAAGGCGATTCATTATTCAAAAGGGGATTTAGTCACTTTTAATTGAAAAATGTTGTTATTTAAGCCGGATCAGGTAAAGTTCAACTGAAAAGTAACTAACAACTAACCCAAGTTAAGGCACAGAGAAATTCCTTCTCCAGTATCCTCTTGTGAGACTATAGTTTGATCAGCTCGTAATCGGTGGGCCTTATAACATCACGGATTAATATCAATATATTTTATTTTGAGAACTGTCTTGTGACAACTTGCCAAAAGTATCAAAAATTGTTATATAAGTCCTATATTTTGTCTATATTTTATTTAACATGAACAATATAGACCAATATCGCTCTTAGCCTGGGTCTATTTTTCGGCGTAGCGGTCAAAACCTAACAATTCCCGCCGATTACGAGCTGATCAAACTATAGATGTAAATTTACCAAAGAGTCTGGACTGCACTCCACTATGTTTGTGTGTTGCTCATGCAAATGTGCATCATTTTGGTCTGTATTTTGACAGTATGGTATACCAGGGATGGACTATTAATTCTTCCTGCTCAAAAAAGGGCTTTGAGAATATACATGTGTAGGGCACATATATTTGTGACATTATTTTGGACCATTATTAAGGTGTGAAAACGTGACACAGAAGATGCACAGGGAAAATTTTTGGATGATTCTTTCCTTTTTTCCTTCCCCCTTAATTTGTTTATTTCTTTTCTTTTTCCTTTCCCCTTTTCTTTATCTTTGCCTTCCAGAACTTCTCTTTTTTGCCAAGTGACCACTCTGCCTCGTGTCACTGTACATGCACAAACCTTTGTAACGTTCAAGCTTAAGAAAGATGCCAGTACAGTTATCATTGGAGTTTTACATTTTGCTGATAAATGCTTGTATTATACTATTTTGTTCCCCTTGTGAGACAATCCAATATGGTAAGGAAAATTTCTTTTGAACAAAACCAAATATTTTACTCACTATTGATGATTTCGCCTATCAGAATGATGAAGGGTGATCCTTACTTCCGGTTAGTTTTGTTCAAAAGAAATTTTCCTTACTGTATCTACAAACCTGATGATTCTATTCAGCAATCCAATATGGTGATTTACAACAGGAACACTCACAAGCTATTCTGATCACAGACTCTTTCATTCAAATCTTTTTGACATGTACTCTAGCACCTGGCTATGCAACACTATCACTCACCTTGACATGTTCTGATAAATGAACCTGTAGCAGATCCTCAGTCTTGAAGCCTCTGTCACACACATCACAGTTATGTTTCAGCCCATTTTCCTTCACCTTCACATTGTTACCATTTTGATCCTTTTTCTGCAAGTAATTTCAACAAAATAGGTACATATATGTACACGTTAGTTGTTTGTTATTTGATATACAGTCCAATCTCCCTTATCCAGATCTATTTTATATGGATCTCCCCATTATCCAGCTGAATAATCGTCGAAGGAAAAATGTTTTTTGGCATGCCTGATTTTCTTGCTCTGAAGCATTGAAAGGACATGTCAGTGTTGTACAGCACTGTGTTTTAAATACAGTCTATCTAGAATTAGACACTATATCAGAAATTTCATTTGAATGAACACAGCTGTCAACAGTGTAATGATTGTCTGTGTACACTGTGTGATGAACACCCACGTGTGCGTATTCATAACAAAGAAGTAAATTCAACTCACTTGTGATTGGTTAGTATTTTCATTAACTAAACACCTAAAGGGCTTTTTGGTGACTGGAACGGAAAGAAGGGAGGAATAAAGAGAGAAAAAGAAGTTGTTCGCTCTGGGTGGGATTCGAACCCGAGACCCCTCACATGCCAACCACTAGGTCGCCAACAATTATTCACAGGTCTTACGCTGGCCAGGCCATGGCCAGCAAATGAGCTAATTTGATAGAAAATTTATTATTTGTTTGCCAATAATTTGTTGAAAAGTAATTTAAATATTCCTATTTATCTTGTGTAACAATTATGCTAATTTGCACATTTGGATAGTTAAATATGTTTTACTAATTAGTTATGCAAATATTCAAATTAGATTGACGATGAGTCTAGCAATATTATATTCCTGAAAGTGTACCCCACACTTGTATCAAGTTCATGATTCTATCTTTTAAAAGGGCCAAAGTTAACTATGATCTTGATGATTTTTTTTTTTTTTTGATTTGTTCAGGTTTTGACAACCCTGGATAACCCAAGAAAGCCTCTATTGAAGCTTATTTCCATTGGGGTCCATTTGAACACCGGGACGGGTTGGGAACAGTCAGGGGTTAACACCCTACTCTTTTCGAAACTGGCTGCGAGATACATGTACAGGTATGGCTCTCTGTACACGGGACCGACGGCTTAACGTCCCCTCCGAAGGACGGAGTACTTTCATGATTCATTTACCCAATTCTAAATGAACCATGGGGAGAGCGGAAGTCTGAATATAATCTACAGAAGTTGCCAATTAATTTCAGACTTTTTTTCCCAAGTCAATATCCCAGCAAATCGCCACCGCCGGGAATCGAACCCGGGACCTCATGCACTGAAGGCAAGTACCCTAACCATTGCGCCACGCTCTCCCTTCATGATTAGGATGAATTACAATTTGATGTGCCTGTATATGTGTAGTGAGCGAAGCTCTCACGCCTCGCACTATCTTTTTAGTGAACGCTAGGGATTGGGGAATAGCCTTTGAGGGTATCACCCCACTAAAAAAAATTTCTTGCTCTTTTTATGATGAAATATCATCATACACTTCTGAATGTAAAAAAAAAAAAATTATTATTTTTTTTTTTTTTGAGTGCCGACGGCCCTGGACAGTAGTGCCGGACAGCCCCGTCCGGCATAGTGACAACCCTGATTGGAACGTTTGAAAGGACCCCCCGCAACTGTCAAGGTAAAATGAATCTAGTATAGTTTACACAAGAACTTTTGAACGTTTTTATTTGCAGACCAAAAGAACTTTTTATTTTTGCAGAGCCAGCAGGCCTACATGCATATGTACATGCAGGTCTTTGTCATTTGCCAAATGTTATGTTATTTTTGCACAACTCAAAACTTGCCCTATTTGTTGCATCATTTTTAACCTCTGAGGTTTTTTTATATACTTTTTGGTATGACCTGTGTTTTATGTAACCAGTCTTAAATGTAGAACGCATGTAAACCCTCTTGTTATAATAACTTGATGAATAAAAGAACTGCATGTCCTTTAAACACCTTTTCCTAAGAATCTGTTTGCAATATAGGCATTGAAACTATTAATTTTGATCAAAACAGTCCTAGTTCTTTTTACACAATATGATCAGAAAGAACGGACGGACACCGCAGAAGCAATTTGCTGAATAGTAGTATAGTAGCAATTTATCTCATTAAGTATAATATGCATTCCAAGTAAAACAGCATTGTCTGAAGGAAACCTTTGATTTTATCACCACACATCATGTTTTTGAGACAGGTAGCAATCCATCTTAATTTGTAAAAGTAAAACGTAATTTTCTGAAGTAAACCTTTTGATTTTCTAACCATACATCACGTTTTAAAATTGTCTGTTTTTGAGAACTTTTTAAAGCATTTGATCAAAACAAAAGTGGGTCATTCCATGTCATCAATTCAACAGATGGTTCCCGCACTTTTACCCTCTCAGAATTTCTTTTTCAAATTGTATTGCTATGTGTGTCACTCGATGCTTTAAGAGTATACAATGTATTGTTGGTCGAAGCAGCAAAAAAAAGTAGTTCAAAGCATATTGCGAATGGTAGTGAGCTTTAGCAAAAAAAAAAAAAAAAACACTTTTGTAAACCAAACATAACTCATTAACAACGATAAATTAAGCAAGTTTTCAAAGTATATGATTTGTAGAATGAACTTTTGCAAAACACCAAAGTGTTATTTTTCAATAATATATTGATTCAGATAATGAAAATCAATTTTTTTGACTGCTTCGACCAACAATACCTCGTATACCCTTCTTCTTTATGGGGGAAATCGGACCTGATGGAGGAAAATTTTGATGAAAAATGCACACTTTGTGGCACTGTAACAAACCAGACCAAAGAGAGCCCACCACCTGTTTTGTGATATGTGTGCTTTCCCACAGCAGCTGATAGGTGTATCCTATCATGCTCTGCAGTACCATAATAAAACTTTTTGTGCCATAGAAAGTGTACACAAAATCCCTCGCTTCAACTTTCAATTACTCGCTTATATCAGGGGAGCTTAGCCTTTTGTTTGAACAAATATGATCTCTAAAGTATTGGGAAACTATCCATAGCTCTCAATATCTAAGCGGCTCTTGTTTATATTTTGTATACATTTGCTATGGAGCAAGCAGATAGACTGCAATGCATGATGGGATACTCCCTTTAGCTGCTGTGGGTATGAACAATAATTACACAAGGCGGTTCTCGAACTACGAGTCTCGCCTGCTTTCCCGACCGCCTGCTTTTGCGATTATTTTTGGTAGAAGTAAATGAACCTGCAACAACCCATGGCGATTTGCCTGTTCAATTTGAACTTGATTGGACCAATATGAAATTTGACCTTTGACCCCTAAATTTTCGTGGGTCTCGGCTGGGCACAATTACCTGGCTGATGGTGACTGTACCCACCAAATCTAATGCCCATCCAACAATTTTTATTAATTTGACCTCAGATGACCCCTAGTGACCCCGAAATGACCTTGGGCTCTAAATGTTGACTGTACCTATCAAGTTTCATGCCCATACGACAGTTTTTAGTCATTTGACCTCAGATGACCCCTGAGTGACCTCAGATGACCTTGCAATGACTGTCCAAAAATTTGACTCTAAATGTTGACTGTACCCACCAAGTTTCGTGCCCATACAAGTTTTTAGTAATTTGACCTCAGATGACCCCTTGGTGACCTCTGTTGACCCTGAAATGACCGTCCGAAAATTTGACTCTAAATGTTGACTGTACCCACCAAGTTTCATGCTCATGCGACAGTTTTTAGTCATTTGACGTCAGATGACCCCTGGGTGACCCCGAAATAACCTTCCAAAAATTTGGCTCTAAATGTTGAATGTGCCCACCAAGTTGTATGCCCATATGACAGTTTTTAGTAATTTGACCTCAGATGATCCCTAGGTGACCTTGGAGGACCCCAAAATGACCTTCCAAAATTTGGCTCTAAATGTTGACTGTACCCACCAAGTTTCACGCCCATACGACAGTTTTTAGTAATGTGACCTCAGATGACCCCTGTGTGACCTTGGATGGCCCCGAAATTACCTTCCGAAACTTTGACTCTAAATGTTGACTGTACCCACCAAGTTTCGTGCCCATATAACAGTTTTTAGTAATTTGACCTCAGATGACCCCTTGGTGACCTCAAAATGACCGTCCGAAAATTTGACTCTAAATGTTGACTGTACCCACCAAGTTTCATGCCCATATGACAGTTTTTAGTAATTTGACCTCAGATGACCCACAGGTGACCTCAAAATAATCTTCCGAAAATTTGACTCTAAATGTTGACTGTACCCACAAAGTTTCATGCCCATACGACAGTTTTAGTAATTTGACCTCAGATGACCCCTGGGTGACCTCGGATGACCCACAAAATAATCTTCCGAACATTTGACTCTAAATGTTAACTGTACCCACCAAGTTTCGTGCCCATACGACAGTTTTTAGTAATTTGACCTCATATGACCCCTTGGTGACCTTGAAATGACCGTCCGAAAATTTGACTATAAATGTTGACTGTACCCACCAAGTTTCGTGCCCATACGACAGTTTTTAGTAATTTGACCTCAGATGACCCCTGGATGACCTCGGGTGACCTTGACACACTAACCAATACAAACTTGTTCTGTCTGGGTGAAGATGCACCCACCCACCAAGTTTGAAGAATGTGCGACCCCTAGTCTCTGAGAAAATAGGTTTTTGCATTTTATGCATAAATTATGCAAATTAGGTACTTAATTACCATATTTTGCGCTAAAAATCAAATCAGGTTGAGATCCTCTGGTCATACTACCCCCTACCACGTTTCATCATCATAAGGCTTAGGGTTCTTACGGATCCCCAGATACAGCTCCACAAGGCGGATTTCTTCAGATTTCCAACTATATTTGTAGAATCGTTCCGCATAAATTATGCAAATTAACAACTAAATGCGCATACTTAATCAGGTGATCAGCAGGTGTGTATCATCCCTGTCACCAGGTTTCGTTACCATGCGCCCGACAGATCTTGAGATAGTCTGTCCACAAACTCCACTATCAATTTGCGCTGATTTTCGCATAAATGATGCAAATTAGCTATGTAAATTTGCATATTTTTCACCGAAAACATATGGTTACGCAGCAAACTTGGATACCTTCCTCCCACCAAGTAGCGTCTCCATAGGTCTTATGGTTCCCCAGATACCAGAGGCGTCTATTCTTCCGTTATTCGCCCCCAAAGGGGAGGGAATCATTTTACCCCTTTGGGGAAGAATTTTGTGTTTTGAAAAAGAAAAAAAAAGAGAGGAAAAGAAAACAGAAATCAACAGGATTCAAGGAAGATTAAAAAAAAAAAGAGAACTAATTTGGGCAAAAAGTATATAGGCCTAACTGAAGCATGAAATAGATGGTCACTGGCTGGCAGTGACTGGTCTACAGGGTAGGTGAATTCATCAAGTGTCAAGACTCATTTGGGGAAGAATTATAATGGATACATAGCATTAGCAAACATGTAGCAGTCCCTTGCCTTTTACCTACATTCCCATCCCCCAAAAAATAGTTTGAGGGAAACCAGGGAATGCTTTAGCCCAAAACAAAACAGGGAAGAGTTGGGTCAGTAATGCTTCCCTGTCTGGGCAATGGTGCACTAGTGGTCATACTAGCAATGATGTATCATAGCGGTGTTTTTACATATTTGTTGTGGGACCTGAGAGCACATCAGACATATCGAATTGCATTTTGAATACAAGGAATGTCCTTCTGATAACAAATAATTTTATTGTATTGAATATAAAGATTTTTCCCCAAAACACCAAAAAAAGTAGGTCTTTTGGGGAAAAAATGTATATCTATCTTCAATATGAAAGGACACAATTTTCAATTGATGGACGGCTTTTCATCCCAGCTACATGCACGTTAAGTACATGTCATTAGATTTATAAAGTTTGCTTTGTCTTTGAGGACTGTTAAGGGTTGTGTTTAGCTATTTCAGGTGGGTAGGGGTAGAAAAAAGATTATTGCCATTTTGACCAAAACACGAGAGTATTTATGATTAGCTTTGCTCCAAAGCCAACCTATTTTCCATCCAATTGATATAAAAAATGAAAAAACCATGCCATATGCCCTCTGACACTATAGTAAAGACCGGCTGTAGGTCACTGGACTTTCGCGGTTGGTGTGTGGGGTAGACCAATATCTCAGGTAGACAGTGATCTATAAGTGGTCCTAATTTACTTTTTGGTGACTTGCCTATAGTGAAGCTTGCCTTCGGCAAGCTCTGTACAAATACATGTACTGCTGGGTGATGCATGGGAGTGGTATTAATTTTTTACAGAATGGATTGGCCTATATACATTTTCTTTACTAATACTAGTCACTTGCTTAGGTTTATTTTACTTGGGGATCTCTGGATCTTCTAAGGTACTGCGAGGGCTCTGATCAAGAGCTAATTTATGATTTGCCAAACAGAAACTAACAGAATAATACCCGGGAATAATACCTAAAAGTATCACTTTTTAATCATTTTGTCATAAATACGACTTTCCACCATTTACAATTATTTGTACCGGGGTGTGCCTGTTGTCAAGTCGATAAAGATTGTGATGTAACATTCCGTACAGAGTGTATTCAGTACGGTGTGACAGAGCCATTATCATTCAAATAAAAGTCTGGCCTCTATAAGGTTACAATAAGGGAACAAACCAAAAGATCGATGACGTCCAATATAATAAACGTAACTAGTTTCGTTTCTCAGCCGTCCCCTCCCTCCATGCCAGAAACGTAATAATGAAATGTTGGAATTTTGACATAATAATAATAATGACACATTCTTCAGACCGATGTTTTTGTACAAACGTAATCGAGTATTTTTACCCCCTACCCCTTAAACGAAACTGGTTTCGTTTATAAGACGCCATCGATTTTTTGGTTTGTTCCTAAAACAGGTAATAGGTATGAATGGCCGTGTAATCGATCTAGAGAAACCTGTCTCGCTGTCATCTTAAGCTGCATGGGTGTCCCAGAATGATCCATACCGGGAAAGTTGAATTTTGTAGGTATATGAATAGCATTGTTATCAGTCGTATTGTTTTGAGTTCTTTCTTGGTAATTTAAGATTTTAAAGATCGAATGTTTCTAAAAGAAATTACAGAATATTGCGTACAATGGTGAAGTTTAAGTTTTGACAATACAATCTATTATGAAAATAATGAATAACCGTTCAGCACAAAGTTATTTGGAAAAAGTTTTGCAGCTAATTTTGTTATGATCTATCGATTACTAGCATGCATGGTATAAAGGATTTGTTAAGCTTGATTGACCTAATACTGCATGTATCGTCTTTAGCGGCAGTTTCAAAATAATGATTATGTGTGTGTGAGTTTCATCATTTGAAATGCCGGCAGAGATTGATTTAGGGGCCTTTTATAAAAAATATTATAGAGAAGATTCGTCCTTGTGCCACAGCATGTATTTATGTCCCTATTGGCAAACACACAACTAGGAAAAGGTGAAGTTTTTCTTGAACAAGTTATATCCTCCATAAGAATTACATTTTTGGCGTAAAATTTATCGTACAAAATTTTAAAAAAAATCAGCAAAAATATCGGGACTAATATTGAAAAAACATGAAAAAGGTCACTTAAATCAATATTAAGAATTATTCAGTGTTTCAAGCTCTACATTTGTGCCAAATTTGGTGTATCTCCTATGACAACTGAATGATTTCTACACTATATTGCAAAGTAGGTCTACGTCTGGGCGATAGTGATAAAGCAGCAATGTCTTGTGCTTATGAAGCCTGTGCTGTAAGTTGCACACGTGCAATTTTTGTCCAGTTTTAAGAATATCAATATCACGCCAAAACGAATCAAGTTTTTGCAATGAAAGTAACACAATAAGTAGGTGACATTTATGTCATTGTATTCCATGTACCGGTACTAAAACTAAATACACTGTTGATTAATTTTTCAAACACGGTATAGATCATTCTGGAACACCCTGTATCTTAGAACTGTCCTTCAACACAGGTGGTAGTATCACGGTTATATTGTTCGGTCCATTTATGACATAGCCATCCTCATTTTAATACATGATAATACAATAAAACATGAGATCGGTTTGAATGGTTGTGGAATCAAACTAGAGACCTGTTCCTTTGTCACCTTTATAGACCTGATAAATCAAGCGGAACGATTTCATGTCATATCGTTTTACAGAATTGGTCGTATTGCCAGCGCTGCAGTGTTAGTATTAACTTTGGGCTTCTTATGAATTGACTGTCAATATCTTATACTAGGTATACATTAAAACTCAAACGGGAGAAAGAATCGCGCATACGCACGTTAGAACATTTTCAACAATGTTTTAAAATTGTATATTACAATGTATTTACATTAACATTGTAACCTAAATAACATGGACATTTGGGTGATATGTTGATGTAGTTACGGGCCATATTTAGTGCCGATTTGTCCCAATTTGCTTTTGACTTGCCTGGCAACACTCCATAAAATATGGCTAGTCGTGTGAAGACAAAGTTGAAGACCTATAAGGAGTTATATTCGTTCTCAAATGGAATCATTATGAAGATCGTAAGTAAAAGTAATATAATAACATAGCGCTATTATCATGCCTATGAACCTTGATATTCGTTAGTTAACCGGATAAATAACTTCGGCAAAACTGACAAACTTGTACCAAAATTGGCGTTAACTCGTTACTGTCGAAAATGTACAAAATATGGCTTCCGTGAATCTGAAAATATTGATATTTCAAAATTGGTTAATTGTATTACCATAAATCGAACACGGACATGTAGGATGGTATCTCCAGAAGTCTTTTTGCCTAAAAAATGGAATTTTGTTGAATTTAGAGTAACAAAATAACATCGCCAGACAGTGGTCGACGAGACTGTAAAATCAGGTAGAAGTTTGTGTATTGACGAGCTTGAACATGCCTTCGTCGCATTCGAAGTCACAAATATCTATCATAATTCTTATTTTAAGGTTCTGTAACTACCTCAGCAGAAAGATAGGTTCATCGTCCAACACGGACTACTCGAAAACAGTTCGCGTATAAAAAAGTGCGTGGGCTGTTTTGCATCGTTATATGTACAGGCATATTTGAAGAATTTCCTACAAGCTAATAATATTATAGATGCTGAAATATTAATCTAAAGACTTCATTCTTTCATGTGCACCATAAATTTTGCACCTGAGATAGATATTGCTAGGCAAAAATGCACAGCAAACATGGCAGATTTCTCCCATTTCGGAGCTATTTGAGACAAGATGGCCCCATCCCTTAAATATCAAAAATATTAAAAATATCAAATTTGAATAATTTGCCATAAAATTTGTATTATATCGCAAATTTCGAAAAATCAAAATTATTTGATATCAGAAGGACATTCCTCATATTCAGAATACAATTCGATATGTCTGATGTGCTCTCAGGCCTACAAAAAATACTGTGCAAACATTGCTATCTGATTCCTTAAACCCTTTTGTTGTAAAAACTTGATGAATAAAAGTACTACGTAAAGACCTTTTCCTGAAGGAAACCTTTTGATTTTCTAACCATGCATCATGAGACCTTTCTCTTCTTGAGACCTTTTTGAACCATTTGGCCTCACATATTGCATTGCAAACTATTAATTTTGATCAAAACAAAAGGTACATTAAGATATTCCGAATACTAGTAGCAATAAATCTCATTTAGTATAATATGTATTCCAAGTAAAACAGCATTGTCTGAAGGAAACCTTTTGATTTTTTAACCATGCATCATGTTTTTGAGAACTACATGTAGTACTATAGCGATCAATCTTATTTAGTTTAATAAATTAATATGCATTCCAAGTAAAACAGAAGATCTGAAGGAAACATTTCACTTTTCTAACCATGCATCATGTTTTAAGACTTGTACTCAACAATATCTTTTCCTTTGGTGTCTTTTATTTTACCAAATTTTACGGTAAATTACAGTATTTTACTGAAAATTACTCGGTAAAATACCAGGGGTTTATTTTATTTACCGATTTAGAACACTGCCTATGGGAGGTAACAAGAAAAATGAGGAAAAGTATATGTAGATAGCAACCAGCATATCAAAAATGTTCCCTTTCGGGTCCATTTTTGTGGGATTCCAGTTGCGGAAGCATCTGGGGAAGGATGTGACACACCGTGGTACATGTAGGGTGAGGGAATAATTTAGATTTTCTGGAAGAATAGACACCCCTGCCAGATACAGCTCCGGACGGACACACACACATACATCCACACACACACCCCGACAGACAGAAATAGTGATTACTAAGTCCCATCCTGAACAAAGTTCAGGCGAGACAATAAATGAGAACATTTATTGAGAAAATTGCTACCTTGGTTGTTACAGCATTTCAAAAGCATGGCAATGGGACAAGCAAAATTGATCAAAAATAGGGCCTTTTTAACTGCACAATTATGAAATCAAATCGAAGTGCTGGAATGTGAAGTTGACTGGTGTATTTTTATTAATAAAATATTATTAACAGTTATGTAACAGTTATTTACATAGCATAGGCCAGCACTCTAAAATTACTTTATTTAGCCCTTTAAAATGAGAAAATTTTTCACACCAATCTTTGATTTGCATTGCCATGGCAATGAGAACCATGTGGATCCTTATAGGATAAACTTCTTGACTCTACCCTGACTGTTTCGGTCAAATTATACAAACTTCATTTTTTTACTTTGTCTGCCCATGCAGGATGGATATGAACCCTAGTTCTTAAGACATCTCAAGAATTTCTTTTCCTTTGGTGTCTTTTATTTTACCAAATTTTATGGCAAATTACAGTATTTTAACTATAATTACCCGGTAAAATCCCAGAGGTCTATTTTACTTACCGATTTAGAACACTGGATGGACTTGGTAGCCTCCCTGCTGTGACTATAATGGCATGTTTTCTTCAGTTGTATTTTATGATGTATTCATCTGCATTAATTATTGCAATTGAACACTATGGCCATTTCGCATTAAGGGGGTACTACACCCCTGGCCAATTTTGAGCATATTTTTGCATTTTTCTCAAAATTTATAGCACATTGGCGACAAGTAAGATATGTATAGGGGCAAGGACTACAACTACTGTACTGAAAATTCAGCAACTCAAAGCAAGTAGTTATTGATTTATTGATCAAATATTGGTTTTCCCTCATTTTCGACTGTAACACCACAACTGTTGTCTGTGCTGAAATAAAATTTCCATTGCAGTAGTTGTAGTCCTTGCCCCTATAATATGCATATCTTACTTGTCCCCAATGCGCTATAATTTTTGAGAAAAATGCAAAAATAGGCACAAAATTGGCCAGGGGTGTATCCCTTAAACAAATAAAAATATGACAAACCTTTCCTTGTTGTTTGTTTTGTCCTTTTCTATTCTTCCCTCTTCCTCTCCCTCCTCCACCTCTTCCTCCTCCATGATGATGATCTGGTTGCCCTTGGAAACCGTATCCTTCATGATATTGAGGAGCCAAGTGGTGACGAGGATTGTTCATTCCTGGTCCTCTGAACCCCTGTCCACCATGTGAAAAGTGCCCTCCTCTGTTGTGACCACTCCAAGGATTTTGGTAGCCATTGTTTAAATGTTGTGGATTTGGTCCTTGAGGGGGAAACTGGTGAGGATTATTCCCGTTTGGAGGGAAAGTGTACGAGCTGCTGCTTTGCCCTGTGGAAAAAAAACCCCAGAAGAATGTCAATGCATGACCAATATGTTGTTTTCACTTTTTTAACAGGGGGCTAAGGGGCATTTTGTGATCCATAGCCATGTGATACATCTAATACAGAGCGCCTGTGGCTGCACTGTGCTTGGAGCTCCTCATGTTTTTCATGATTATACCAGTTATTCTTCATCTTTGGAAACAAATTTTACACCAATCTAATCATTAAGGATCAAGGAACATTTTAGAACACTTCTTAGCGTTCCTTAAGCGTCAACTTTCGTGTTATTTATGATCACATTTTTTGATGTGATTCTATATTTTGTGTGTTACTACTGTACTGTGGATGCTAACTGTCTACATATTGACCAGTTGACAACTATTGATTGAAATGTACTTGAGTTAACTGTCTTCATACATGGCTAATTTTGGTGTATGGTGTATTTGGTTTGTAGCAGCATTGATTGTTACAATCATGACTGTGATTACTGCTCCAACCTATTCAAGGCAGGACCTACTTGACTTGAGACCAGTCAAATCTAAACTACCACCGGATGTGTACAAAACTTTGTGTAGTTTGGATATCTGTTCAAGGATGCCTACAAGAAGAGGTTGCCATGGTGGAAAGAACAGAGAGCAGTCAAATACAATTTCTTCCCTGGGTCAACAACCAAATACAAGATCTAACAACGATGATTGTTCTAACCCTATACATAGTGCTACAAGTAGCAAATCAAATTTCCCTGATGGTGTTAAAACACAAGCAAAACTTTGCATGCTAAACACTCAGTCTATAAGAAATAAGGCTACTGAGTTTGTTGATTTAGTTGTGGATAATAAATATGACATTGTCACAATTACAGAAACATGGCTCAAACCAGGTGATGATGTCGTAATTGGAGACATCACTCCTGCTGGTTACACTTTTGATCATGTCCCTCGTCCCGGAATAAAGACTGGTGGAGGTGTTGGTCTTCTATACAAATCTACCCTCTCTGTAAAGATCATCGAAATTACCGAGTCTTATAGGTCATTTGAGTCTCTTCATGCTGAGATCACCAGTAACTCTCGTTCTCTGACACTTGTCGTAATATATAGACCGGAAATAAAGGACAAACAAGGAAGAAAGCTCCCTTTCAGTGTTTTCCTTGAAGAATTCAACAACATGATTGAGAACTACTCCTTGTTCCCATCTGATATCATACTCACTGGGGATTTCAATGTGTGGGTCGAGGATGCAGATGATGCAGATGCCAAAAAGTTCCTAAGCGTACTCTCATCTAATGGTTTAACACAACATGTGACTGAAGCCACCCATGATCGTCATATTTTGGACCTTTTTATAACGAGAGAGTCTGAAGATGTCCTGTCCAATGTCTGTGTTATTCCTGGTCTTTGTAAACTTGCTGCTGTAACATGCAATCTTGTTACAGAAACCACCCCATGAGTGGAGAACATTTACTACTCGCCGTCTCAAAGCTATTGATGTTAACTTGCAGGCCTCCAGAAAATTTTCTGCTGTCTGGGAACTTAATGACAAGTGCTGAAAATTTTCTGTGAAATAACTGAAATAGGCCTATGTAATGCGCAGTGCGACATCACGAGCGCTTGGCCTTGAAATCCTAACGGCCGGGGTCCAGGGCCCGCTTAAGGGCCCTGGAAGCTCTCAGGGTTTAGATGCTCTCTCGTGCAATCTGAGCCTTATTTTGGAACAGTTTTCTATAAAAATTTACATCCTTTTTCACAAAAAACACAACTTAAAATTTCAAAGTATTACTGTCAAAACTCAAAACAATTTTTATTTATTTTTAACATTTTTTAGAAGTATTTTGCAACTTTGAAGAACCACTGGACCTATTCTGAAGGGTTAGGATTATTCACATATAATTTGAAAAAAAAATGGAAAAAAATTACGAAAAAATTACAGTTTGTTATCCTTAATATGCAAACCATTAACTTGTGTTTACCTCTTCATCTATCACATATTATAAATGCATGGAAAACCAAAGCATTTATAATATGTGATAGATGAAGAAATAAACATAGTTAATGGTTTGCATATACAGAGATAACAAACTGTAATTTTTTCTGATTTTTCTTTCTTTTTTTAAATTAACTGTGAATGATCCTGAAATTTCATGAATAGGTCCAGTGGTTCTCCAAGGTCGCCGAAAACTTTGGAAAAAAATTTGTGTAAAAAAAAAAAAAAAAAAAAAATTTTTTTATTTTTGCATTTTTTTTCTGTGACCTCTGTGACCTTTCTGGGAACGCCGTTCCCGCGTTCCCGCGGTTTTTGGAGGCCTGTTAACTTGTTTGGCCAAGACATCATTCAGTCTCTCTCATCAATTGACTTTGTTTTAAAATGATAATGTTGATACTTGTGTTTCAAAGTATAATGATATGTTGTGCAACCTTCTTGATAAGCATGCCCCAGCCAAAAAACGGCGGGTTATTTTTAGTATCTATGGTTTAGTGATGAGATCCATGCTGCAAATTGTGAAAGAAGGGATCTTGAACACATGTGGCGTAAGTCTAAGCTTGAGATAGACCGCCAATTCTATTGTAAGCAGCGTCAAGTTGTTAAACATATGATTGAAGCTGCCAAGACAAGTTATTATTCTGCTTCTGTTGATATGTGTGATGGTGACCAAAAGAGTCTGTATAGTGTTGTAAATAATCTGTTGTATAAGAACAAGGAGTCAGTACTTCCAAGTAGCTCATCTGATCTTGTTCTTGCTAATAGGTTTTCTGAATATTTTGTTGACAAGATTGAAAACATCCGTAGTACAATGTAGTTTTAGCAAACATTGTGATATGCCAAATGATGATTCTTGTGTTCATGTTACCCGTATTTCAAATTTTGAACCAGCCACTGAGGAAGAGGTGAGGAAAATTCTCATGAAGTCACCATCTAGTACATGTGAATTGGACCCTCTACCGACGTGGCTAGTTAAAGAGTGTGCTAATGATATTATTCCATTCTTAACATGTATCGTTAACAAGTCTATTGTCTCAGGTACTTTTCCAAGTGAGCTCAAGCTTGCTTACATCCGCCCTCTTCTGAAGAAATCAGGTCTTGACAAACAGGATTTGAAGAACTATAGACCCGTTGCTAATTTGAGTTTCCTTGGGAAACTGATTGAACGTGTTGTTAATGGTCGCCTATGGTGTATCATTACTCAATATAACTTGCAAGACCCCTTTCAGTCTGCGTATAGACTGAACCATAGCATTGAAACTGCTTTAACAAGAGTTCATAATGACATTCTTCGTGAAATGGACAATGGGAGAATTACAGCACTGGTTTTACTCGATCTCAGCGCTGCCTTTGATACCGTCGATCATAGTATTTTGTTGTCTAGACTCGAAGCTGACATTGGTATCAAAGAGACAGCGCTGAGATGGTGTGAATCCTATCTTGAGGACAGAGTTCAGTGTGTCCGTGTAGGCGAATCATCTTCGAATACTGTACACCTGAACTATTCTGTGCCTCAGGGTTCAGTGCTAGGTCCACAGTGGTTTGTCATATATACTTCTCCTCTTCGCAATATAATCCTGAAACATGGAGATGAATACCAAGTTTATGCAGATGACACCCAATTGTACTCTGCTTTTGACCCAAACCAAGAGGCTGCCAACAACTGTATTTCTCGAATGGAAGCATGTGTTGAAGATATTCGTCATTGGATGAAAGACAACTACCTGAAACTTAATGACAATAAAAGCGGAGTTCATACTCATTGGTTCTAAACATAATCTCAGTAAGATCACCATACCACACACAGAAATTGGTG
The DNA here is from genome assembly GCF_039555335.1 of Amphiura filiformis. Taxonomy (NCBI): domain Eukaryota; kingdom Metazoa; phylum Echinodermata; class Ophiuroidea; order Amphilepidida; family Amphiuridae; genus Amphiura; species Amphiura filiformis. The sequence goes on along the minus strand of NC_092633.1, from coordinate 28,580,841 downwards.
ATTCAACTATTGCTCCTGTTTCACAAGTTCGCAATCTTGGTGTTATTATGGACAGTACAATGACTCTGGTTCCTCATATCTCATCTGTTATCAAATCTGCCTCTTTTCAACTCAGAAACCTTGGCAAGATTCGAAGATACCTAAGCCCACAAGCCACAGAACAATTGGTCCATGCTTTTGTATCATCTCGCTTGGACATGGGTAATGCCATTCTGTTTGGACTTCCAAAAGATCAAATTCACAGACTGCAACTCAAACAAAATACCGCTGCTAGACTGGTCACCCGTACTAAACCTTCTGAACACATACATCTCTCCTGTTTTGTTTGACTTACACTGGCTCCCTGTTAACTTCTGGCTTAAATACAAACTTATGTTACTCGCTTACCGTGTTGTCAATGAAATTGCTCCCCCATACATATATGAACTTCTTGGCTTTTACAACCCTTCTCGCCCCGGTCTCCGTTCTGCCAATAGAACTCTCCTTGTTCAACCTAAATCATCTCGGTCATGGGGTGATCGCACCTTCTCTGTGGCAGCCCCTCGCATATGGAACAGTCTTCCCAATTTTATTCGCAGTTGCTCGTCAATCGAGTCATTCAAATCCTCACTCAAGACATATTTTTTCGAGCTTGCTTATGAACTGGATTAATTTGTAGTATACTTTGTTATTTTTTACTTCATGTATCTTGAAATGTTCTATCGTTGATTGCATTTGTTCCTTGTTTCCATTTTTCCTGCTGGTATATTTTGTTTTTGCTCTGTATGCGCCACGAGCGTTTATTGCGGATCTGCGCGCTTTACAAATGTACATATTATTATTATTATTATGTGAGATGTGCAAATTCTCAATGGCGAATGTGCAAGAAAAGTATTGCAAAAGATTGATAAGTAAGTTATTATCACATAGGGTATTACAAGGAATAATTATCCAAGATGATTTAGGGAAAAAATTATCAAGTAAACAGAAGGAGGAAAAAAATTATCCTCGGCAAATAGGAAAGTGACAGGTGATGGGGTTGTCTATCAGAAAGTTTATGGAAAAAACTTTGTCATTCCTCAAAACAACATGCAACTTTATTAATCAGAAATTGAAATCCTAGTATTACCCGTTATTGAAAATTTTGTTATTGTTAACTTTTCTTTCAGCTCCATGTGCAAGTTTCCTTGCAATGTTTTGATATTAAACCAAAATGGCGATTAAAAATCGTTATCACATGATGATCAGGCCCAAGTCCCTGGGCCCCGATCTCAAAACTATTAACCATGGCGGAACAAAAATGACTGCGTAATAGTTGAAGGACTGGTGAATTAAACCTACCTCATGATCGTTCTCACTATCCACACAAAGCTTTTGTGAGGACGTAGTGAGCAGAAAAGAAACTGGCAGCGGAGGATACGAATGACACACCGATTTTTAGTTGTCAATCATGCATTGCCGCAACCGTCAACGTTTCAGTATTTTACTGCCTGGCATTCCGCAAGCATCATGACAAATAATGCCATATTTTTCCAAAGATCATCTCATATGAAGTAAGCTGAATGCGATCTGTACTTTTGTAACATTCCGATCGCTTTTGATCACCTATTATCGGCAAATTTGCTTGGAAACGCAAGAGTTCATGTTGTGTAGAGATAATCAGCATGGACACAAATGAAATTACAATGCAATACAATCATGACAATACATGAAAGGTGAATTCAAATTTGCCATAAAACCGCATCATTTTATATATCAAATTAAAGCCCTTGAGTAAAAAAAGCCAAAACTGAAAACCGTTTTGTCATAGCGTTTTCCGTAGCAAAGTTACATAAATGATCATTGTCAAAGATTGACTTTCATCAAAAATATTCAGCCAACATTTAAATGCATCAATTAAAAAACAAAACAGCAGTCTCATGACAGAGCAGCTTTTCTATGGAACTGCTATCAAAAACCCTCTAAAATTCCATGTGTGATTCTCTCATCACAAAAATAAATCATATATTTGGGTCAAGTGAAGTCTAGACAACATATTTATAAGGTTTCCTTGACCTATCTTTTCTTTTAATTTTCTATGTAAAAAATTGTAAAATATGTATTGTGCATGTGTGTTTGGGGCCCTGGTTTGGGCCAATTTGGCTGACCAGCAAATGTGTTAACTATAGTCAAAATATTAAATTCTCAATCATGAGAGCCAACTTGGGTACGCATAGTTATTTGCATTGAGCGTACTACGCAAAGCCCGGCGCTTACGGCGCAAACACCGCTTTGAGAATTGACCAATCCCACGGTCGTTGCTAGGCAAGGTCAAGGTTCGGTCATGCGATCGTGTTATTCTGTGAAAAGTATGCCGACGTAGAAGGTACATCCTCTCATGATTGAGAATTTGTTATTTTGCCTATAATGTTTGCCTTTCAAACCTACAATACAATTTGCAGGTGCCAACAGACTGACCAGCTTTAAGTATTGCTGTCTGGTAAGCAGAGCTGTACGAATAATTCCGCGTGAATTGAGACGGCAGAGCAGGTCAAAATTTTAGCCTACGTCCCGTATCCTACTATCACTCAAACAAGGAAATCTCTTCACGAATTCATTCACCTTTCAATCCTACATCGCATGAAACCAACCATGTGGTCACAATCGGTGGATTGGATTGGTTGGAATTAATGCCACATGCTTGACCTTACAGGGGTCAGAGATATGCATACTCATGTATGAATGGCTGCTGGCTAAACAGCGATGCGGATATAGTACATTTGTATTCATCACCGGGACTGACAAATGCGACATTTTCGATGTTTGTACCGGGGAATTTCAGACACAGAGACTTCTACAAATTCGTCCAAAGGTAACCAAAGGGTTGGGGATCGCATTTTTAACTATCACTAATACACCTATCACTTGTGTGACGCACTATACGACCCCCAGGAAAGGTGCGTCATGGGTGGGTCATTTACCAAGGAATTAGGCTGCAGGGTACCGTCATTGACGGCATTTGGTCCGTCAAAGTATGACTAATGGGTGCGTCAATGTCCGTCATTTTACAAGGGTGCGTCGGGGGTGCGTCAAAAATGTCCAACATGTCAAAACACGGGTTAAAGTTCTTACCAAGTTAAAATTATGCACATTTCCTAGTCACCAGCTAAGTCAGAAAACATACCATGTCCAACTAAAAATTATAACCAAAATTACAGATAACTGAAATTTGAGTATCTTCAGTCATCGAAATTTTTGTTCGTTTGACGCCAGCAAAGTCCATTTTCAAACGGCAATATTTTCCGAACGGAACCACGTTTTCATTCTGTTTTCGGCAGGGCCAAGCAGTCATCTTGAATGTCTCAAACACATGAATTATGCATATGTCTGACCCCTGTAAGATCATAAATTCATTCATAAAACCACGTCGGGTCAATTCTGACGACTCTGATCGGCCGAATGAGGCCACGTGTATGTGACGTGATGGGTTCATGAATATTTAATGAGCAGCCACAGAATTAGAGAAGGAGAACCGGGACTCCCTATATCGCCACGTACAAATCGCGTGCGTCAGCTATGGGGAGAAAATTGGGGTATTCGGGTCCTTGCCGACGGTGCTTGGAGACGAACGAAAACAATTCTGCGTCTCATATGAAGCGTCTTGGTACTCGCGTACAGGTCGCATAAAAGTGCATCTCTCAAACGCGCCCATCATCCACGGCGACGACGGCGTGCTTGCATGAAAACGAATATGCCTCGAGCGCATTCCGAGGGAAACCGAATACCCCCAATTTTTACTCCATGCCTGTATCAAGATGGCGGTCGAGTCCTGGTTCTCTGGTTTTAATTCTGTGTGAGCAGCGCAAACCTGCCTCACATGGTAAAAAAAGATAAAGGGGATCACCAAAATTCTGATGCTATGCACTTTGCATGCTTAGTGGTGCCTGGCGTGGTAAATGGCTCCTTTATTTCTAACTTTGTACAGCGTGAATGGGGTGGACCTCGTCTTTTCTTCCTGTCGCCGTGCATCGCAAATCGCTACACCAATTGCAAAAATTATATAAATACCACGGCAATATTTAAATGGTTCATACATTTTATCCTTTATTTAAGTTGTCCCGTTAGCCTACGGTGGATCAAACGCTGAAAATAAATACATTTTAGGCCACCATTTTCACTCAGTCTGTTCACCCCCGTGAACTTCAACATCAATTTAAAAACCCGTCCTATGGCGGTGTGTACGCTGTAAAGCCTCTGCTACAAGCTGGTCAAGATTTTTGCAAAAGCCTTCCAGTGCGACCGGATGCGGGAAAGATGTAGTAAACATCAACAATGATTTTTTCCAGGCCAGAGAGTGCATCAAAAGGACAGTCATTTGTCGGTTAAAATCAAGAAATGGCGCGTCACATTTCTAGATTTGGGCGACTATCACTTTTTTCCTAGTCGACAGCAAATAGTCGCGACTACGACTATAGTCGCGACTATCTGTGGTTAAAATTGGACTGAAAAATCGGGTGAAAGATTGGTGGCAATTTAGTATTTATAATGCATGATTACAGGACCCGTGATTGCCGGCATCACATCAGTTTGCTACACAAACCAGCACTGTTGTGATACAAATTGCTACACTGTATCGCACGTTTGCGATGCAAATATTTGACTGTAAAATGCTGTAAATATAGGCCTAACTTTTCTGTTCAATTAAATTCACTTGCCACTTTCCAGCAACAGCACAAGAAACTTCATATAATTTCTCAAACCTTCAATATTCCAACAGCGATCTTTGTTCGTTTCCATGTTTTGCTGTGCATGAAAATATGTAAACATGCCAGTACGGCAGTGCATATTTTCCATGGTATGCTCATGAACGTGTTGCATCGTGCATGTACGATTAACTTTCACCTCCGACCTATGTCACCTGACCTCATCTAGACTACTGCATTTGTCGCTACGGGGGTGGCATTGCAACATTACGACTGTTTGTCAGCTAATTTGTTTATTTTCCTGTTGCTTTCGAAATATTCTGTTACCACAATAAGCATAGCTTTTTGAAATTACGTGAAAAGTACTTCTAATCTAATAATATTTTCCTAAATTTTCCCTTTTGGAAAACACTTCTCGGAAGTTCTCGCTGTTTCTTTCCAAAGTTAAAATAATCTCATACCTTCAGTAGTTGGTACAAACACCCAACCTGGGTCTGTATATGCACGCTATGACGCTGCTACACCTGTTATCGCTGTATAAATTATAATCATAATGAGATGTTCGACAGTTCTAAGTAATTTGAGTTTTTTGACCGCTTTTATCTTGTGGGAAAGTAGTTCGACAACAAGTCAATAACACCAATTTAATGATGATTTATGGACTTTATGATTACTTGTTGGTTAGTGTTACTATTGGTAAGACAATGACTAACATTTTTTTCACATTTTTCGCAGTTTATATGTTAGTATTTGGTTGGTTTTGGTGCGAATAACTGGCACTTTTAAAGGAATTTTTTAACACAAAAATATACTTGCATTAGTCGACTTTTGGTTTTCAATAGTCGTAGTCGCGACTATCAGTAATAGTCGTAGTCGCGACTATCAGTAATAGTCGTGACTAACGACTATTGCCGACTTGGTCGCCCAACCCTACACATTTCTCCCCACAGGTACAGTCATTGTTATTTAGAAGTCCGTCATACTCAAGCCGCATGGGTGTGTCATGGTATATGAAAATCCGACGCACATATGACAAATGACGCACCATTCCCGGGGGTCGTATAGTACGTCCATCATCTGACAAGTGTATAAATGTTTCGGAATTGAGGTCGGCCAAAAAGTAGACCATTTCGGGGAATGTAATTGGTGTAGATGTCACATTTTGACAGTGAGCGATAATTGACCAATTTCGCTTTCAGCACATTTATTGGGTCTTGCTCAGTGTGGGTCAAGGAAACCTACATAAATATGTTGTCTATACTTCACTTGACCCAAATATATGATTTTTTATGGTGATAAGACACTCGCACATGGAATTTTTGAGGGATTTTGATAGCAGTTCCACTTGTATAGAAAAGCTGCTACATGTACATGTATCATCATGAGACTATAAAGATCTAGAAACACCACCGAAATGCTGTTTTGTTAGCTGAATCTTTTTGATGAAAGTCAATCTTTGACAAGATAAACTTTGCTACGGAAAGTGCTATGACAAAAAGGTTTTCAGTTTTGGCAAGGATTCTCGAGTACGACTATAGGATAAGCCACTCGTTTGCGTAAATGAAGTCAGTCACACACCCAATGCACGATCATGCATGTGATGGCAGAGCTGTGTAGGAGTGTATTACCTGTGGAAGAGATGATGCATGTTTACGTCATCGTTTCAAAAAATTAAATTGCGAAAACCGACGAACATTTGGTTATTTTTTTTCCATTTATATATGGTCATTTTCACAGTAAAGGGTGTAACTTTTGATTTTTAGGGTCAAAATTTCAAACCACTTAAACATGTTTCTGTTTACTAAAATCATGCAAAGAAGCAACTTAAATTCCAGTAAAATAATGTTTCAAGGCTTAAACCTTTTGATTTATAATAAAAAAATTGACATTTCCATAACATTTTGGTTAAAATCTAAGGAAAAATGTATTTTACATAAGCTCAGAAAATTATGAAATGAAAGCTGGAATACATGTGAAAATCTATTTCAAAGTAAGTCAACTGATATAAGTTAAATTTTATACCATGTTTTGCTATGTTTGTAATTGCAGTTTTGAAAATCTTTAACATCAAGTGTCGTTTACAATGGAAATTTCCCAACCTTAAACATATTTTTTAAGTTTTAATTGGGTTCCTAAAATAATTTGAATGTCTAACTTCATGTACAAATACTACTTGATAAAAGGAACCTCCCAGCCAAGTTTCACAGAAATTGGAGTTATATTTTAGAATTGGCAATTCAAGCGATTTGTGTTTCAGAGACTTCAGTTAACAACATAAGTGATCATAAAAGTAAAATATTTGGCTAACTACTACAAGTTGACATGAAAAATTAGGTAAAAAATATCACAATTACCAATTTTCATGCTTTGCTTCTAAGTATTGAATTTCAGTTGTGACAAAAGTAAATTATCACAGCAAGTCATGAAATGAGGCTTGCTGTTGTTTCGGAGGCTTCATGTTAACAATGGCTAAACATTGCAGAAGTAGTTTTTTTGAAAAGAACAATGTTGGGATCATCTAAGCTGTTATTTTCTTGTATGTATTGAATCAATAATTCTATGCGGCAGATATTGTCGATTTATCACACTTAAATTTTTTCACCCATTTGTTAAGTATGGTGTTAACTTGCATGTGAAGCCTCCGAAACAGACTTTCTTGGGCATCAGTAGATTTTTCAAACATTAACCATAATATCAACACTTTTTGAAATTTATGACATTCTGCACATATCAAGTAACAATTACAATGCAGATATCAGTATGAAACACACCAATTTAGATATGCATAGATGATAATTAATCTTATTGTTGTTTCGGAGGCTTCATTTGTTTCGGAGGCTTCAATTGTTAACAGAAAGTTTGTATTGGGTCCCATTTTCAAACGGTGATATATATCTCCACGATTTAAAAACAAGTGACTTGAGGATCTACTTTGCTACATTTTGATAAATAGATTGGATGAGCTCTTTTATTTATAATTTGCCCAAGCTTGCTGAACAGTTTGTTTCGGAGGCTTCAAAAAAGTTAACGGAAAATTGGCTCTTTGAAGTCAAGATTTTATAAAAATTTTAAAAGCTTGCAAATCGACTAATTTTTGTTACCCATTTCAAGTTAAGATATCAACTGTTATGAATCAAGAAGAAGTGAAGAAACAACCAAGAATTATGAACCAAAGCTATACCCACAAAGTTTGTTAACAATTGTTAACGGAAAATGAAGCCTCCGAAATGAAAAAATATCGAAGTCCGGTTCTCAAAAATACAGGGCTGTTCAAAATTAAATCTAATGTGGCAGTGTTTACTGAACATATGACTGTACTTTCAGGATAAGAAAAATTATCCATGAACTAACTGAAGAAAACACAGGGTTTTACAAAAATGTTACTGTTTTTTATAGTTTTTCAAAATGGCAATATTAAGTACATGTACATTTAAGCCTGCTAAAACTGAACGCAGTAACTCCCAAAGATGATTATGCTACCCAAGATAGCTGCTAACTAGATGACTTATGTGGCCAAAAATCATGGAATTCTGTGGCTTTATTAGAACACTACGGATCAAAATGTTAAAAATCCAAAGTTACACCCTTTACCGTGAAAATGACCATATATCATATTTTGAAAAACCAAGTAGCTGAGAAGTTAGCTCAATATGCTAGGAAAATATTATCTGCGATAACCCCATGTTGACTTTGGCTAAATCAGCTGTATTTTTACTGGAGTACGTAAATTAGCACTCGACGTCCGCCATCTTGGATAAATTTGGTGTACTGAAGCTGAAAAATGCCCAGCAACTGTCAATCAAATACGAACTTGTCAATTTAATATGGGATAAGTCTGTTCCACTGTGGCATTAAGTACGCACAACGTTGTTGTGCGAACGTGCGTAAATTTTAGGCTAATGTGCCTGAGCGTTACCAGGACGTTACTAGGTCAGTACTTGTACTGAAAAAGCCTAGCAACTGTCACTCAAACTGCCGATGTGTCAATTAAACTGCCGTAAAGTGACTTCACTTTTTATACAGGCAGGGTTTGAATACGAGTGTCACGGCCCTGGTTTTGGCTTTCTTTACTCAAGGCGGCTTTAATTTGATATATAAAATGATGCAGTTTTATGTCAAATTTGAATTCAACTGGCATACCTACTTTTAGTTTAAGACGTGATGAGCTTGTGTCTGCCTGCGGCGTGTTAGTCCGAGGTGCTCTGACGATAACACTCCGATCGCCATGAAATCTACGTTTAGTTTATTTATGTAGTAGGCCAGTGGCAGTGGGACAACGGAACCGCTACGAGTACGACCTACGTGAACGAGCTAGCGGCGCGTGTCAAGCGCGGGGTAAGTGTGTGCATACTGCATAGACTGATAGAACCTTGTGGAAAATAAAAATGCGTTAGCAGTACCAGGGGCGTCTATTTCTTCCGTTATTCACCCCCAAAGGGGAGGGAATAATTTTACCCCTTTGGGGAAGAATTTTGTGTTTTGAAAAAGAAAAAAAAAGAGAGGAAAAGAAAACAGAAATCAACAGGATTCAAGGAAGATTTTTAAAAAAAAGAGAACTAATTTGGGCCAAAAGTATATAGGCCTAACTGAAGCATGAAATAGATGGTCACTGGCTGGCAGTGACTGGTCTACAGGGTAGGTGAATTCATCAAGTGTCATTTGGGGAAGAATTATAATGGATACATAGCATTAGCAAACATGTAGCAGTCCCTTGCCTTTTACCTACATTCCCATCCCAAAAAAATAGTTTGAGGGAGACCAGGGAATGCTTTAGCCCAAAAGAAAACAGGGAAAAGTTGGGTCAGTAATGCTTCCCTGTCTGGGCAATGGTGCACTAGTGGTCATACTAGCGATGATGTATCATAGCGATTTTTTACATATTTGTTGTGGGACCTGAGAGCACATCAGACATATCGAATTGCATTTTGAATACAAGGAATGTCCTTCTGATAACAAATAATTTTATTGTATTGAATATATATTTTTTCAACAAAACACCAAAAAAAGTAGGTCTTTTGGGGAAAAAATGTATATCTTCAATATGAAAGGTCACAATTTTCAATTGATGGACGGCTTTTCATCCCAGCTACATGCACGTTAAGTACATGTCATTAGATTTATAAAGTTTGCTTCTGCTTTGTCTTTGAGGACTGTTAAATATCAAAAATATTAAAAATATCAAATTTTAATAATTTGCCATAAAATTTGTATTATATCGCGAATTTCGAAAAATCAAAATTATTTGATATCAGAAGGACATTCCTCGTATTCAGAATACAATTCGATATGTCTGATGTGCTCTCAGGCCTACAAAAAATACTGTGCAAACATTGCTATCTGATTCCTTAAACCCTTTTGTTGTAAAAACTTGATGAATAAAAGCACTACCGTATGTAAAGACCTTTTCCTGAAGGAAACCTTTTGATTTTCTAACCATGCATCATGAGACCGTTCTCTTCTTGAGACCTTTTTGAACCATTTGGCCTCACATATTGCATTGCAAACTATTAATTTTGATCAAAACAAAAGGTACATTAAGAAATTCCGAATACTAGTAGCAATAAATCTCATTTAGTATAATATGTATTCCAAGTAAAACAGCATTGTCTGAAGGAAACCTTTTGATTTTTTAACCATCATCATCATCAGTCGGCTGCGGAGCAGGCGACTACAAGCTTTCTCCAACTAATGCGATCTTAGGCAAGCCGAAACAATTTTGTTTGGCTGCAGCATCCCTTCAGTATCTCCCAGGAGGTGCTGGACATACTGTAAGTACAGTGTGCGCGGGCCGTCCGGTTTCCTCTTCCCATGTGGTGGAATATAAAGCGCATATTCTTTCACAGGCTCGCCATCTTCAAGACGCAGTATATGGCCGAGAAATTTGAGTTGATGAATCTTGACTCTGGCAACCAGTGGAGTGGTGTTGGTCAGGTTGTAGATGGTTTCGTTTGGAATCCGATCCACATGCTTGATGTTTAACATGACTCTGTAGCAAGATGTTGCAAATGCATTGATCTTGTTTTCCATGTCCTTGGTAATTACCCATGACTCGCACCCGTACAGAAAGACAGTAACACACGTTGTCTGAAACAGCTTGATTTTTGTTTCGATTGGCAGGGACGGGCTTCTCCAAAGCGTTCCCAGTTTCCAGAAAGCTGCCCAGGCTAGTGCTTTTCTTCTTTTTAGGTCTCCAACACTAGAGCCCATCTTGGAACCCAAATACCTGAAGTCTGTGACATGGTTGATGGTACTACCATAGACTTCAAGTGCTGGTTGGGCGTTACAGTTTGCAGTCATATATTTTTTAACCATGCATCATGTTTATTGAGAACTAGTACTATAGCGATCAATCTTATTTAGTTTAATAAATTAATATGCATTCCAAGTAAAACAGAAGTTCTGAAGGAAACCTTTCACTTTTCTAACCATGCATCATGTTTTAAGACTTGTACTCAACAATATCTTTTCCTTTGGTGTCTTTTATTTTACCAAATTTTACGGTAAATTACAGTATTTTACTGAAAATTACTCTGTAAAATACCAGGGGTTTATTTTACTTACCGATTTAGAACACTGCCTATGGGAGGCAACAAGAAAAATGAGGAAAAGTATATGTAGATAGCAACCAGCATATCAAAAATGTTCCCTTCGGGTCCATTTTTGTGGGATTCCAGTTGGGGAAGCATCTGGGGAAGGATGTGACACACCGTGGTAGGGTGAGGGAATAATTTAGATTTTCTGGAAGAATAGACACCCCTGAGCAGTACGCTTAATTTATAAAAGAAATTCTGCAAAAATATCATATATCATGTACATGTACATGTATACTGTTAGACGTTCGCCTTTCGTATCTCTTTCCTTGTTGGAAAGGTATAACGTTGAGGAGATAGGAACATGTACAGAAGATCGGGGACCTACTCTGCCATGTTTGGCTGAGTAACGGTACATGAACACGGTCTTTTGTGCCTATGTAAATTAGTCATTGTGTAAAGCTGTGTTTATACCCAGACTGAATCATTGTCGCTAACTACACAAGTTATGTGTCATGTGTGTGCAATTTTAGAAAACGTTGACCGACAGAGGGTGTCAATATAGGCCTACGTGTCGCTTTTGAAAAACAGCGAATCATGCGCATGCTCAGCAGGCAAATACGACGGCGATTTAGTACACTGACCGTGCGTGCGATTCAGGTTTCTCCAAAAGCGATTGAGTATAAATGCATCTTTAGAAATGACCGGCGATTGTGTGTACTCAAGTGGGTTTTATCATGTTAATTAGTGACCTCGATCAAGCATTGAAATGCTGTCATTTTTTGTACTGGATCGTTCAAGCATCTCCAACAAATTTTTCAATGTAAGTGCCTCTGGCCCTAGTAGAAGTAAAAACGGATACTATGGCCAGAGTTCTATAATTAAAGACAAAGATAAAGACAATTTATCGCGTCTGACGTCACCTGTCAATCAAACTCGAGCACGGTTTGTTTACAAAGTGTCGTCATAATGATGACTTGCTGAACGCGGATTTATAACCGGGCGCCGTATTGTTAATTTTGCACCTTCGACATGCAAACCATCTCAAAAGTTAGGTCTTTATAGTAGGAAACTTTCTTTGGTGAATGCACCATGTCCACAATGCCTAGAAAAGCTGCTTTTTGCCTTGTAAAAGTACGAAATTTTTCGCCATTTGCTGCTATTCCTTTTCTCCGATCAGCACCAGATAGATCGGCCTTCCTTTTACGCGCTGATTAACCTGTGTAAACCAATCAAGGATCGTAATTGACAGTGACATCAGACGCGATAAATTGCATTTATCTCTGTCTTTAATTATAGGGCTAGTATACTGTAAACATCAGCTGAGTGCAAAATTCTGCAGTCATACTGTATACACGGCACATCGCATGATCGGAGATCACCAAAAATACTCTTGTTCCGACTTGTCAAGCAAATCTAACACATACCTGGTGGCAAAAAAGAACCATGCCTAATAACTGACTGTTGAGAGCTGTTTGGATTTGAGTTGTTTTGCTCTGGTTTAATTTCTGCCTGTGGAGCAGTGAATCCTCGTGGTGGAAAACAGTAAGCCATCATTTGCGTTTGTTTTGATCAATTTGAGGTCATGGTTCAAAGGTCAAAAAGTTATCTGGTCTTCTTGTGTGCTGCCCTCTTGCCTATTATTATAGTAGAGGAGCCACATGGTGATTTTTTGAGGTTTTAGTGCAACATTTTCAGTAGACAAAGATGACACATGGGGTCACAATGCGACTTAAATAATATCAATTGCAATATCAACTTTAATATAGCAAACAAACCATATTAATGTTGATGACAAAAAACCAGGTGGTGGTCGCCGTGCATTCCCTAAATTTTCATCGTCAACCGTGTAATTGAATGGGATTATTTTGAAATTTTAAAACGCTTGAAATATCAAAAACAAATAGGCCTATGTTAATAAATAATATAAATACAAGCTAAAACCGTTGGGATTCGATTCGATAATGAACCCCACAAAACTAACGGCGTATATATGGAAAATGCCATACGGCCGGGCGGTTTCACAAGTTGCCGGCTCTATCATGCCACTCGCCGCCTGCAAAAAACATACCTTTTTTTATCAAATATCTGAAATCTTTAAAATTTTAATACAATGATTTTTTTACCCTATAAAATTAGGGTCTGTGCTAGGCTAGTCTGTGCAATAATTATGAACCCCCCGGGGTAAAATTTCCAAACGACTCGCCAAAAATTGCTCTCCACCCTCTCGGCCTGCCTAAAATTGCTTGCCCTCCCCTCTCGGCCCGCCTAAAATTGCTTGCCTCCCCCCCTCTCGGCCCGCCTAAAATTGCTTGCCCTCCCCCCTCGCCCGCCTAAAATTGCTTGCCCATAACTATCTCAGTCAGCCTACTATACTATCTCCTTATCTGCCTCTTGTTGGAAAAGTGCGTACTTAGCCATTACTCTTGTTAACCAGTGTACCGCCTTGAAAGTCCATGCCTTTATCCATCTTTTCTTTAAAGTTTTCCACAATTTCCGGATAACTAATTATTCTTTACCCGGTACATTTTGAGAGCGTACACGGCGTAAACACGGAAATGGGGTTCTAATTGGCTGATTCAATCGTCTGATAATCACAACAACAGATGCAGTAATCTGATTGGCTGATTACGCTAGGGCACTTGCATCAATTTGAGTAAGGGACTGCCGTTTTTCTCTGAAACAGAGTGAATATGCATGAATGAAGCATCTATGTCAGTGCGAAAAATAGAGAGGAGGCCATGAGGTCATCTGTGCTTACAATAGACCTAGACATTCCAAAATAATGCCATCGAGCTACATTTGTAAAATAGATGGGAAACTTCCTAAATGACGTCATCAGCACACAATGACCTCCGGCACCTCACGATAACCCTTCCGGTGGGGTACGTGTAACACTACTCAAATCTGGCTTGATGCAATAATACCAGGACTAAGATGAACCAACGGCACTGATGAGCACCGCCCCCCCCCCACTGGCTACGTCACTAAAGTAAACTTCATATTTCATGGAGGAGAATACATGCTATATGGTATATGTTTGCAAGGTAATGAACCATATTCCATATTAGACAGGTCAGAATTTGAGAATTTGTACTTTCTGGAGGCATTTCGTGTTAAAAGTGGTTAAACAAGCTTTTTAAGATAATTCGAGGGTGCTGAATATGAAAATGCTGTTTAACCGGTTCAGTTTTGGAGTCTTAGCCCTCAAAATTTAAAAAACAAAATGGCCGCCATTTTCAACATATTTTTGATAATAACTTGAATTTTAAACAGCATAGGAGGTTAAAAATGGTGGCAATATTCATGTTTATGATGCAGAGGAACCCAAATTGATTGTTACTGAAGTTTCAGCTGGTATGGTTTTGCCGCCATGTTGAATTCCAAAATGGCCGCCATTTTCTTCAAATTTCTGCATTTTCTGCTGTAACTTGGATAGTAGGCAACATAGAAGTTTAAAAATTATGGCAGTACCCATGTTTTTAATACCAAGGATTTCAAATTATCTGTTACCTACTATCTGTTGTAACTAGTTAGGGTTGCCACCATCTAGAATTCCAAAATGGCCGCCATTTTCCATTTTCATCAAGTTTCTGCATTTCCTGTTCATAACTTGGATAGTAGGCAACATAGAAGTTTTAAAATTATGGCAGTACCCATGTTTTTAATAGCAAGGATTTCAAATTATCTGTTACCTACTATCTGTTGTAACTAGTTATAGTCCAGTCAATCTAAACAAAATATTGGTGTCACTCACCACTAATTGCAACAGAATTTTTTTCACTTTTATACATTTTAGAGATGTCCCCTGAACATCATACCAAAAATATACTAAAATATACTTGGTGGAAAGGTAGTTTTGGCGGGAAAAGGTCATACAGGGGTCACATTTCAAAATTGCTTTAATCATTTTAAAAACTATACCAAAGCATTCCTCTAGTGTTAAGGATTCAAAAAAAGTATAGTTTGTCATATCTGTGATGTACCATTCTCAAGTTATAAGCAAAAAGGTCAAAGGTCAAATTTTGGGCTCCACGTGGGTCAACTTCGAAAAAACGCTCCGATCTCCTTAAAAATGGTCTCAATGTGTTCGTCTTTTAAAAACACTCCAAAATAAGAATAGTTTGCCATATCTTGGATGTTTCGTTACCTAGGTAGCAGGGTAAAAGAGGTCATTGACCATTGAACTCTATTGACCCCGACCTAGTTTTCAATGTTACGCATGTAATTAAACAACCTAAACAGTGCAAATATTCTTTAAATGAATTATGTATGCAAGCCGAACAATTTGAGACCATTTTGGTTAAAATCAGACAATTTTTAGTTTTTTGACCTCTGTTGAACCCCAACATTTGACCTTTGATCTTTTTGGTTATAACTCAAGAACCGTACATCACAGATATGGCAAACTATATTTTTTCTGAATCCTTATGACTAGAGGAATAATTTGGTATAGGTTTTTAAATGATTGGAGCGATTTTGAAATTTGACCCCTGTATGACCTTTTCCCGCCAAAAACTACCTTTCCACCAAGTATATTTTAGTA
Source organism: Amphiura filiformis (assembly GCF_039555335.1). NCBI lineage: Eukaryota > Metazoa > Echinodermata > Ophiuroidea > Amphilepidida > Amphiuridae > Amphiura > Amphiura filiformis. Next base: position 28,565,104 of record NC_092633.1, on the reverse strand, counting down.
TACTTTTTGTATGCTGTTCAGGGGACATCTCTGACATTCATAACAGTGAAAAAAATTCTGTTGCAATTAGTGATGAGTCAAAACCCACTTTGACTGGACTATTAAGGTTGCCACCATCTAGAATTCCAAGATGGCCGCCATTTTCATCAAATTTCTGCATTTCCTGTTATAACTTGGATAGTAGGCAACATAGAAGTTTAAAAATGATGGCAGTACCCATGTTTTTGATACCATGGATTCCAAATTATCTGTTACCTACTATCTGTTGTAACTTGTTGGGGTTGCCACCATTTAGAATCCAAAGATGGCCGCCATTCATTTAGCAATTTCTGGGTGTATTTAAAAAAATTGTCATCGTTTTCATAAGGGTACATTACTTTCTCTGGCTAAATGCAATTTTAAATTAAATGAAATATTAAATTAGTTTTCCAAGTGCATTTCAAAAGGTTAAAGATTTCCAAATTAGCTATTATACTTTACACCATACAACTCATGAAACTGTTAACATTTGCACTTAATCTTACTTACGGCTAATTGTCCCCGTTAGGATCTTGGAACTATTTGATTCTTTTTATTTGACATTTCACTTAATAGTTCAGTGATTCCTAACTTTAATTGATGCCTTAAGTCTCTTGTGTTTCTGAACTCTTGTTGGCTGTTAAATGCACATGCACAACCATATGTGCATGTTAGCTTAGCTTCCATGCAGCTGCATGCAATTGTCACTTATACATCCATTGGTACATTTGCATGTTGGTGGTAGATTCTTCTGTGGACAAAACCACTGGTCATTGACAAGGGGGTATCATGCGTGGCCATGGAGTTTCAAAAAGCACCCTAAACAAGTATGTGCAACGACTGAAAATACACCCCTAAACAAGTATAACAAGTGTAATATCCTACCCTAAACAAGTATTGGCGTTTTTTAACCCCTTAGCAAGTAAAACATATATTTTCGACACCCTAAGCAAGTAATAGGCCTAGTACTTGAAGCCGGGACTTGAAGCTCCATTTTCATTGATTTCTTTAATAGTAACTCAGGGCAGAATATGAGCTATTTTAAAATTATAAAATAAACGTTACATTATTTTAAGCTGATTTATAGTATCAGAGAGCCTAAGAGGGAATTAAATGAAAAGAACATTTACTAAACTCTAACTAAGAAAAAACAACAATGAAGAAAAGAAAATAGAGAAAAAGAAGTCAAGAAATGTTTTTCATTTTTGTAGGCCCTATTAAAGTTTCGACAATTTATTCTCCATCCTCCAAATATTATTATAGACCTACAAATCATGTTTCAAAGTGAGACAAAAATCATAAAATAGTGGTCAGATTTTTTTTTATGACCTAGGCTTTTAATTGCGAAAAGATGAAAAGTGCATAATATTAATAATTTATTTTAAAAGCTTAAAATGACAACAATTAAGGCCTACTTCTGGAAGGAATCGGATGAATGATAGTGGTATTATTTCATTAGTTGAATAAAGTATTAGGATGAAAATAAGTCGGTAAATAGCAAGTGAGATGCATGGTGCTCAATCAGTTCAGCCAAGACTTGCAGGATTCGTGTATGACTGCCGAATTTGTTACCAATCCAAAAACGTATTTTAATTCTGCACCATATCCATCTTTAATATTCATTTGATGTTTTCACAATTTATTCAAAAGTTTAAAATTTGTTTTTTAAATAAAATCAAGATCACTTATTGTGACAAAATTCTGACAAAAATATGATGCTTTTGACGATAATAACATGCACGTTTTTATTTATTTATTTTGTGGATAACAGGTCAAGTCAATCAATCCTCTACCGTAGATATTTGTGGTTAAATAATTGTATACAACATAAAAATTAGCTTGAAAATCTTTATTTTTATCCATAATACAAGATAGAAAATTCAAATAATAGTAAAAATATTTTTAAATGAAATATGAGAAACTTTGGACTTTATAAAGGAGAATTGAAACTCTTAAAATCAGAGTATACACGTGCTGTGCATGTACATTGTACATGTACTGCATGTAATACATCACCGATGAATGTTGTAGAGTTGTGTAGCATTGAATGGGTTAATGGAAAAATATTAACAGGGCCAGCTGGGCGAAGTCGGCAATCTTTATGGACTTAAAGAAGAGACTAAACAGAGAACTACACAGTCAAGTCTAGGATAAACATGAAGGACATGAAACTTATGAAGGACTGGAGTCTGGACGGACCCTAAATACGTAAATCTGTTGTGAAAAAGATACCCTTTTTCTCTAATTTCCATGTTTTTGACACCCTATTCACGATACGTACGTACAGTGCCTGATCGTGAAAAAAGACCCTTTACGTGATTTTTTGGCCACGCATGATACCCCCTTGTCAATGACCAGTGGCCCCCCCCGGGGGACAACCCTTTGAGAATAGTATCGCCTTTGCCTTATCGCATCTGTCCACATCATCTGGCATGCACCTTATACAGACGGCAAATGAACTGTGCCAAGAGACCGGCCAAGAGCTGTCAACAATTGCTTGAAGCACCTTCAATGCCATCTTTTTGCCCTAGCCAGCAAGCTGTGACACACTACACTGTTACAACCAGTTATGAAATAGCAGCAAAGCTACCACTTGGTAAGGCAGTAGTTCCTGATGGATTTTGTGAATTGGGATGTATTTGGGCTTCTTACAAGTCCTGCCTTCATCCACAGGTGGGTGCATAGCATCTTGTCAAAATGAGCAGCCAGCAAGACAAGCATGTCAGTGTCACGTCTTGAAACCACTACAGCTTCATCATTTGTGTTAATGCAATGAAGTACAAAGCGAGTATCCGCCTCCTCATGGTTGGCCTCTAGGGGTGTTGTGTCCATCCCTGAATCTGAAGATCTAACTTCTGTGATATGTGCAAATCCTCCAGCCACTACAAGTGTTGTGGGTGCAATTGATACAGCATTTGTCATAAGCTGTTGAGATAGGAGTTTTATTCTCTCCAAGTGAGAGTGAGTTAGTCCAGTTATTCGGTAGAAGAACGTTGTGGTTTTCTATTACCCGGCATACTTGTCGATAGCCCGGATTCGTTTTGTTCTGGTTCCAGTCTTGATGGAATCATGCTGGTATCTGTCAAAGGTTATGTCAATCCTCTCAAACTCAGCTGCCACTACTTATATGCAGACTCCTATTCATGGCAGCAAGTGAAATTTGAACAGGCATAAGTTCATGCTGCAGAATCTGTTCCACGGTATCTGTGCGTTCTGCCTTAGAGGCTGTCATAAATCGCGCTGAAGATCAGGAGTGCCAAGCACTTTACATTGGTGAAACCAGCCAATCCCTGCATATCCCAACTTAGACACGCTAGTTCACGTGGCAACGATTCAGCGGTCTACAACCATCTTGAGGGCTCACAGCTTTGACATTGAGAGAGTTGTCATTTTGGACCGTGAACTACGTTGGTTCGTGCGGGGAGTCAAAGAAGTAGTGTGGGTACGAGCTGAACAACCGTCCATGAACAGGAGCGGGAGCTTTAGAGTGAATCTGTCGCATGGATGGGATCGGGTCATCAATTCAAGCAACATCCTCATCGATTGACCTCAAGATGCCCCTAAATCATCCATGGGGGAATAGCGGGGATAAATCGCCCCAATATTTTGACGGGGGGGGATGGTCCATACAGTCATCCACCTCCCAATGTTGACGCCTGTATGTGTGTTTCCAATCAAATAAACATGATATTTGGTATTGGCCATTTTAGCCTAAAAGTGACATTTTTTTGCGCGTATGTATTCCACTTTTACACCATATTTCATCACTTTAGCTTAAATATGGCTAAAATTTTCACGCGGTTAGCGCGCATTTGTACCGCCATAATCTTATTCTGTTGCCAAAAGGTGCTGGATTCACTGTATTTCAAGAAATTTTTCGCCCCCCCCCCCCCCCATGTCAAAAAGAAATCTATGCCTCTAGCACTGGCAAAATCTTTGGAATATTCTACAGTACGGGAGATGGTACTCCCTTGGTGAAAACATTAAATCGTCCGAAAGCTGAGACGACTTTCTCCTCATCGAGGTTGTCATGCTTTTTTCTGGATCTCGTTGTACACATACTCACTTTCCAACTGGGAGTGTTCCATCATCAGCACTTGCCTAAATTTACTTGATATACAAGTTCTCAAGTTATAAAAGAGTACCAATCTACCTAGTGCAGTGATACTTCTTGTGATACCCACAATCCCACCGCTCCTCTTCCCAGTGCCATTCAACCATTCTTGGGTATGATCAGGGGATACTTGGACGAAATTTCCTGCCTGGAATTCAAGGAAGGCTTCTGGTGGAAGGCAGTTCTGCCATGTGAGTGGTATCCCATCTGGCATAGTGTTATGATGATACCTTAAAAAGAAAGATCGCATCCTTCTGAAGGCATGCAAGTGGAGATCCCAGACACCATCACGCTGTGCTCTGATGAAAGCAATAGAACGCTTTACCATGTCCATATATTGCCAAATGATGTAGACAGATGCGATAAGGCACGGGTGATACTATTTTCAAGGGTTGTCCACAGGGGAATCTACCACCAACATCTGATGCAGTGAGGCTCACACAAAGTATGCACATTACCAGGCTTGTATTTGGAAACAAGCAGTCACCATTTCTCCCATTCTACTGCAAATAAGATACATGGGATGGACCTATAGATAGAAGCTTGGTTCCATAACTGATGACACTACCTCCAATTCCCAAAGCATGTCGCGAGATAGTTTCATGCATGTATATAAGTGGTAATTGCAGTTGTAGAAAAGCTAAGCACATTTAACAGCCAACAAGAGTTCAGAAACAGAAGAGACTAAAGACATTAATCAGAGTTTGGAATCACTGTACTACAAAGTGAAAGGTCAAATAGAAAGAATCAAATAGTTGAAAGATCCTAACGGGAACATTTAGCCGTTAGTAACATAAAATGCCAATGTTACCAGTTCCATGAGTTGTATGGTGTAAAGTATAGGCATAGTAGCTAAAAGGCGGCCATTTTGAAATCTTTAACCTTTTAAAATGCAGTTGGAAAACTAATTCAATATCATAGTACAGTAGTTGATTTAAAACAACAATTCAATATCACTGTTTTTGTTCTAAAGAAATTAAAAGTGCATTTAGCCAGAGAAAGTAATCTACCCTTATGAAAACGATGACAATTTGTTTTTTGAAACACACCCGAGAAATGACCTAATAAATGGCGGCCATCTTGGAATTTTAGATGGTGGCAGCTCTAACTATATACAACAGATAGTAGGTAACAGATAATTTGGTATTAAAAACATGGGCACTGCCGTCATTTTTAAACTTCTATGTTGCCTACTATCCAAGTTATAGCAGAAAATGCAGAAATTTGATGAAAATGGCGGCCATTTTGGAATTCAACATGGCGGCAAAACCATACCATTTAAAACTTCAGTAACAATCAATTTGGGTTCCTCTGTATCACAAACATGGATATTGCCACCATTTTAAACCTCCTATGTTGTTTAAAATTCAAGTTATTATCAAAAATATGTTGAAAATGGCGGCCATTTTGTTTTTTGAATTTTGAGGGCTAAAACTCCAAAACTGAACCGGTTAAACAGCATTTTCGAATTCAGCACCCTCAAATTATCTTAAAAAGCTTGTTTAACCACTTTTAACACGAAATGCCTCCAGCCTTTTAATTAAGCACAAATTCTCAAATTCTGACCTGTCTATATGGTAACTGGACATTTCATCCCCTCGCATTTTCATCCCCTGGACATTTCATCCCCTCATGTTAAAACGCTATTGTAGCGTTCTTTGAGCGTGACAGTAAAAAGATTGCATATGAATATAATAATTGTTTAGGATCTTTAGAAGGAAATAATATAAGGAAATTAATCTTTATTTAAAATTAGTCTTATTTATCCAATGTATGCACCGTGTTCTGTATGAGCTATCACCAGCTGATCACGCGTATAAAAATCGATCGATGTTGAATGGCAATAGTGCAATGAATTTACCTATTGAACAGTGCGTGTAGGCCCCCTACACGGATGATTCTAATTCAGTATTACGCCTAGTAGGCCCTATTATTATTATTAAAAGTATTATTATTTTGTTATTTTACTGGGGTAGGCCTATCGTTATCATTATATTAGGCCCCTATTATTAATATTTTTATTATTATTATTTATATCATTATACTTTGTTTTTCGTTGTTGTTGATATCATGTTGATATTAGCCTGGACTATTTAAGCTAAAGTGTATTTCTTCTCTTTCTTCCTGTTATTTATGTATTTATTGTGTATTGTTTATGTATCTATAGGCTGTTTATTTATTTATAATTATTGTAATTTATGTATTTATTATTTATTATTATTTACTTAGTTGTTCATCTAACAAAATTAGTACATTTTTATGGGAACCATGTATTTGTAATGTGGATAGTATGTTATTATTAATAAGATAGTGATAAAAGATAATAGCATCAAATATGTCTGCATTTAGGCCCTATGGAAGGATCATGGCAATATTTTTGTATTGTCCACTTGATGAGGTGATTAGAATAGTGCAATGTCATGTTATACAATAGGAACAATAGCCGTCAGCCGAATGGTTACAGGAAGTTGAACTCTTTCAATCAGTGGAATCTATATACATAGAACTATATTGCCAGTTTTAGTCGCCCAATTGGGCGACTTTTGACTTCCGTCCCGCGACAAACAAAGTGCTCCCGCCATTTCGCGACATTTTGGCTACTTTGAAAATCTCACCCGCAAAATCCATTAAATATTGGGCGATTTTTGAAAAGCCGACTTCAAAATTGTTAAATTGGATATTCTGTCATAGTCAATGGTCCTTCAAAACAAAACCTCCAAACAACTAATTCAAATAAAAAGAAAACATTCTGTGGTCAGTGTGCATCCAAGTATGACAATGGGAAACAAATTAAAGTCGATACACGCGCAGGGAGATAACTGTTATAAGGGCTTAATCCCCAGGATTATCCTTAGAATATTCCCATATCAATTCTCACAAGTGGCTTAAGACGACAAAAGTGCCAAGCGGGGGGCCAAGTTTCTCTTTTCATGTAGGTTCACTTGGGTTTATTAAAATTAACATCATGACATAACTACATGTTGTTCTATGATGGCTCTGGGGAGTGGGGCAGTGGCTGAAAATAGGTTAGTCTACATTACCAGTCGTTATCTATTTTTTTTTTTTTTTTTTTTTTTGAAAATCAACTAATTTTACAAAAATGCATGATGTAGGCCTACGAAAAAAGGTTGTTTTGGGGTTAATTAAAAATATCACTAACTACATGACATTATACATTGGCACGGAGGGGGGGAGGGGCGATGAAAATAGAAAATAGCTTAGACTTCATTACCAGTCGTTATCCACGGACCCGGGAGGGTGTTCTGGGTTGATTGATTGAAAGTTGATTGAACTTAAAACTCATGGTTATAAAAAATTGTATAAAAAGGAATGGTAGGCCTATACTATTTTTGATTTAACGTTTCAGTATCAGCAAGAAAGTATATTCGTCCCAAAGTATAAGGTCTCACATAAATTTATCATGAAATTTTTTTTTAAATCGGTTAATGACAACTTGACTTCCAGTACGGCGTGTACAAGCACGACCCGAAATATTACGATGCATCCATCATCATGCACAAATCGGATCACATCCTTTAGGTATTTTCGAAATGAAACATTTGTCAAAAATGAGGAAACCACAGTAATGACAAAGTTGAGCCCCATTCAAATACATGTAGTTGTGAAGTGGTATATCAAAAGGAGACACTTTTGGGCAGGACCGTAAATGGAGAAATATAAAACTACCCTGTGGTGATTTTTTTCATAATTTGGGTTTGTTGCAAATTGTTGATGTTAATAATGTTTTTAAAATATTGTCTGATAGTTTCAGACTGGAATATAACTGACATCTTGTATTTTTCAGACACTTTTCAAGGTCATTCCTACTAACATTGTTCAAGTTATCATACCTCCTCCTTATATAGTAGGCTTATCAATGCTGACATACTGTGCATGGGTTCCTTGGGCACGGGTTACAGCTCTATGGTATTTAAGGGTCTTTTGGTGAAAAGCTCAGTCTTTGAGTCCTTCCCCGCCAGAGTCCTTTTTTTCTCAAGTTTCTTTCTTTCATTCATTTACGAATATTATTATGTAGTGCATGGTGATGATGGGGATACAGCTAGATAAGATGGTCATGATGGTCTGAGACTAGGTATTTTCGTCTCAGATTATGCAAGGTAGGGTCTTTTGGGGACAAATGCTCAAAGTCTATAGTTTTTACACGTGAACCCTTCTTGATCGTTCATCTTATGTTCTAGTCTTTTAATTTGATTTAGTGGTATAAATGTACCAAAACCTGGACCAGCTCCTCCTCACATAATAGATTTATACTCATTTTACAGATGAGCTCAGATGCTAGCTGCATGATCAGTCTGAGTTGCGCTTTTCTCACCACGCGTTACGAGTATTATGCTGATACTGTGTATAGAACCTCCGGGCATGGAATTACTATACATGCTATAGGGTCTTTTGCCAGAGTTAGCACTTTTCTCTTTTTATGCCAGAAGGAGCCATTTTCTCTTTCTGTTTTGTCAGGGGGGCACCCTAGAACATTGCTTCAAGTACCCTTCAAGCACCCTTTCAAACTTCTTCCTAAATCTGATGTCAGAAAGCACATCTGATATTAGTTTTATAAACTTGTTGACAAAGTCATTTTGTCACCATTCTTCAGTCCATCATCTCGGAAATCTTTCTCTGCCAGTTGCATGTGGTGAGTAAAATCATGTGTAAAGTGAGCTTTGTGTAGAATTGAGTGAATCTGAGAGATACTTCTGAAAACTTGTCGAAATACTGCTCATCAATGCCTCCTGAGTTCTGCAACTACATATTTTCCTTGTCAATGATTTCACCATTTTTTTTAGTATCGTTCTTCTTCTGAGTGTTCTTTAACAGTATCATTTGAAACAAAATATTGAATTGTTTGTGAAGCACCTAGGCCTATTATATACCCGCCTATATATCCCACCTGCACGTTTCAAGTTTAGATATCAAGTTCAAGTATTCTTAGTGATTTGGCCTTCTTCATTTGTTTCCGATTTTAATTTCCTCAAATCGTGGTGGTCAGTGGGTGCCACTCAGCTACTCGCTAACACTTGTATCTCCATTTCTGTTACCATCGTTGGTTACTGCCTTTTTATGATTATCTCTTAATGTTAATGGGTCCATTTCCTTAGATTATCCTTTACAACTTGTTCGGTGCTTTATGGTTCTTTTTAAATTTCCTCAAAGTTTTGTAGGTCGACCTCTCCTAGATCCTCGCTGGCATAGCTCAAGATTTCCTCTCTTCCATTTAATAGCTTCACTGCCTCGCGGGACTCACCTATTAAGTTGTTATATTTTGATGAGATCTGTTTCCCTCTACCTTGTCTTATACATCACTCCTCCTCCTCCCCCTCCTCCTCTTCTTCCTCTTTTCCCTTTTCCCCTCTTCCTCTCCTCTTTTCTTTTTCTGCTCCCTGCCTCTTTTTTCCTCTCTTTCTTTTTCATTAGGCATTATTTCCTCAATTTTGACTGTCATTTCCTAGGAGCGGTGCTCCCCGCTCCTGCACAATTTGCATCCCTGGTCTTGGGAGCAAAAAATGGCTTTTTGGGTGAAAACAAGAAAAAATTTGATCTTTGGAGGTGGTGAAGGGGATCTTTGGAGGAAAGCAAGAAAAATAAATGGGCAAAAACAGGAGGAAAAAAAAATAATGCAGATATTTATTATCAGTTGAACTGATGGAATTCCAGTATTTTGCGTATAGTACTCCTTAGTCTTTACCGTTTAGTATTAATTTAATTCTCCTACAAGTATAAGTTCTAAACTCCTTGTACTTGACTACTTTTAGAATCTTTTAATCGCACCTTATCAGTGATAAGACTCTGGAAACTTGAAACTTGGTTATATTACAGATTCCCGAATGATTATATAATTATATATAGATTCCATTGATTAATAACACACCAGTGATTGAAAGAATTCAACTTCCTGTAACCATTCGGCTATTGTTCCTATTGTATAACATGACATTGCGCTAATCACCTCATCAAGTGGACAATGCAAAAATATTGCCCTGATCCTTCCATATGCAGACATATTTATCAATATACAATAAACAGATAAATAGTATTAAAAATGTACTAATTTTGTTAGATGAACAACTTTAAGTAAATAATAATAAAATAAATAAATAAATAAATAAATAAATAAATAAATAAATAAATAAATAAATAAATAAATAAATAAATAAATAAACAATACATAATAAATACATAGATAACAGGAAAAAACAGAATACACTTAACAATAATAAATAGTCTGAGCTATCAACAAAAAAACCCACAGTAAATAATAATAATAATAATTATGCCTAATAATATCAGGGACCTTATACACGGTCCCTGATAATATTAACAATAATAGTAATAATATAATGATAACAATACTCACAGTAATAACAAAAGATATGCGCGTATGCACTGTTCAATTTAGGTAAATTCATTGAATGTATAAACTATTATTAACTATTAGTCTATTATAGGCCCTGCTGCCATTCAACATTGATCGATTATTATACGTGTGATCAGCTGGTGATAGCTCATACAGAACACGGTGCATACATTGGATAAATAAGATGATTAATTTCCTTATATTAGTTCCTTCTAAGTTCAAGATTCTAAACAATTATTATATTCATATGCATTCTTGATTCACTGTCATGCTCAAAGAACGCTACAATAGCGTTTTAACACGAGGGGATGAAATGTCCAGGGGATGAAATGTCCAGGGGATGAAGTGTCCAGGGGATGAAGTGTCCAGTATTCCTACATATATAGCGCAAACTATTCTTTAGCATGGAAAGACAAACAATTTGAGACATATTATTATACCTCATGCAATGACTGGTGCAGGGACTGGTGCTGTTATAATAGTGTTCTGGCTCCCTGACTAATTTAACAGCCTTGCACAACACGCAAGCAGCCCACACTCAGGGCTCAGCTGATCATTGGATTGAATACTAGTACTGGTAAACCAACACCAGCGGAGTTATATCGACCGTGAGCTGTACTGGTATAATATTGGTAAACAACAACACACGTACGTCAGAAGATGGTGACAACTTGAAAACACTTCCTTATCAAGTTTTTACAGAGATTTTACTTCATCATGACGATCTATAAAACGGACAAAAAGGCTCAGCAAACCAAGGTGGTTTATAGTGAAACGGGTACAGCGACAGTTCCACTTGAGGTAAATGGATTTTGTGTTTTTGTGAAGGTTTTGTGCGAGAGCGATGCAGGGCCAAGGTGTTTTACTTGAATGTTATAACTTCCATTGCGAAACTACATGTATGTTCAGGGTCGCTGCATTGTGCCAGTTGTGTATAGTGACTATACGAACGTTTTAGGACTGGACCATTTTTTGGTCTATGCTCAAAGTTACCTGGAAACATGGTGATGTTCATGGTATGGTCATATTTATGGCCCATAAAACGGTGAACTATCAACTGGTGTAAAATATGTGTTGTGTTTTGCTGACTAGCAAGTACTACTTAGCAAAATGTGTTTTATAAGTAACACTACAATTTATATTATATATTATTTTTATCTGTTGCGAGGCTCCTCTTATGTGTTAACCATCGCATATAATTATACGTACGCAATGTCAAGTGTGTACATAGGAAGTTGTGGAAAATAATATGCTCTGGAAGGTAAGTTTAATTTGTAAGGAATTCTGCAAAAATTATTTAATATGTAGGCATATATTTTCTGAATCTGGTTCAAACCTACTGCAAACTAATACAGAAATGGTGCGAACAATATAAAAACAGCACAGCACATTTTTACCCTTATACAGAAATAAAGGTGCATTATTTGGGTTAGGGGGCTGGCATGCATTTTCTTCGGAAGGGGGTCCCAAACTTACAAAAAGTGTGCATCAATTAAATTGTGACCCCCCCTATTTCGGCAACAAAAATTTTATAACCCCCACCACCGTTACACCTTACCCCCTAAACAGACTAAAATTGTATTGAAATCATGCAGTCTTTTTGAATAAAATAAACATACTATCTGTGGTCATCTTGTGACTCCCTATATTTTGGTCATCAAAAATTTTATGACCCCTCCCCCTATTTTTCTTTCCAAACATTTATGACTGCAGTATATCCCTTCCAAAGAAAAAGCCAGCCACCTAACCTAACACAAATAATGTGCCCTCTGAAGAAAAAAACAAATGTTTTTACTGCTCAAAGGACACAGTATTTGGGTGTAAAGGATACCTTTTATTTCTATTCTATTTCTAAATACCACAAAATAGTGCAATTCAAAGAGAAAATACCACCTTCTTGCCCATATTTCAGTTGTTTACTTAGAGGTGGAGTGCATACTGCATTATAAAAGTGACAGTGTGTATCACTGAAAAATTGTATGTACCAAGCGTAATGCTACATGTATGCATACTGTATTTCGTCAAATAAACGCCCCCGGGGGCGTTACATTTTCCCAAGGGGGCGTTTATTCAAGGTCAATTTTAAAACGATAATTCCCGTTAAAATCATTAGGTATAAAACTAAAAACACACGCTAAAATGACGAACTATGAACTAGACACACTGACTTCTGGCTCACTTCCGGGTTTCTGATCCAGATTTTCGCCAATTATTGACGCTATTATCGACCATGTGCACAACTTGGTAAGCTTACTACACAAGATAACATGGAAATATCAGCATTTTTGAAACATCTTGGTTGAAAAAAGTGGTGGGGGCGTTTATTTGAGGGGGGCGACTATTCGACGAAATACGGTAGGTTGTGTTACGGTGCTCGACTCATCATTGCAGAATAAATAGACTACAGTATTTCGTCAAAGGCGTTACATTTTCCCAGGGGGGCATTTATTCAAGGTCAATTTTAGGTTTCCAATTCAATTTTTTTCTTGCAGTCTGCTTACTACACAAGATCAGGCATCAAAAAACACGGGGGCGAAGGGCGATTCGCCCCTCATTTGTTCAAAATAGCCCCCAAACAAAGGTGAACCAGGGCGAAAAAAATATACAAAAGCACAACAATCGCCCCATCCAAAAACTAATCATCAGAACTAAATTAAGAAGAAGTTTAGTGTCCGAATCTGTTTTCATTCCTGTGCAAAATCTTAAATTTCCCGACAATTTTTTCCATTCACCTATAAATGCCAAAGTTAAATCATGGAATAATAATTACAAAGAATAAAATAATGAATGTAAAATGAAAAATATAACAATAAATAGGTCTAAATAATAGTACATAAATAAATGTAAATGAGATAAATAAAATAATTTGAAATAAGATAGGTAGATTTAAAATAAATAGCCTATACTAAAAGACCGTAATACTATATTATTATTTTAAATTTACATACAACTTTTTGTACAGTTGATTTTCAATGTAAAATAAAGTAGCCCCCTTGAAGCTTAAAAGAGCCCTTTTGGAAAACAATACAGGGCGATTTTTATTTAAAAAAAATTGGAAATAGCCCCCTAGAAAAAAATAATATTTTGACCCCTGCACAAGATAGCATGAAAATATCAGCATTTTTGAAACATCTTAGTTGAAAAAAGTGGTGGGGGCGTTTATTTGAGGGGGGAGACTATTTGACGAAATACGGTATGCTGTAGTCGATTTTTAATAAAAATATGTTTTTAATCATTCAGTTGAAGTCAAAATTATACTACATTATGTAATGTTTATTACATCAAAATACTAGTAAAGTTATAAAAAAGTTTATAAAATTAAATTAGTGACATTAAAAAAGTAAAGGATTTTTAATAAAAATATGTTTTTAATCATTCAGTTGAAGTCAAAATTATACTACATTATGTAATGTTTATTACATCAAAATACTAGTAAAGTTATAAAAAAGTTTATAAAATTAAATTAGTGACATTAAAAAAGTAAAGTATACATACTGTAGGCTTTAATATATGCAACATATATTAAATGGCATATAATGACTCGCTTCAATACTGATTGAACAATTCTGATTTTAGAATCTACCAAATTGACTACCGTATGTACTTAGCATTTTGAAAAGGACTTTGATCGGGGACTTTGTTTACTAACACCACTTCCCTGCTAACACAAACTGTCAATCACACTTGTTTGTCAATCCAATTTAAACGCAAGCACAAAAAATGTACCGTATACACAAGACGTGCTAGAATGTATGTCATGCACCTAGTGAGAGTTTAACTTTCGCGCTCACACAAATCGCTGCAAATTCAACAGATAGTTGTTGTACGATGTAGTTAGACAATAATATAGGGCTGCTAAGAATACGCAATTGCGTTATTTGCGCCGCAATTTGCGTATTTTGGCTCCAATTTTTTTTTTTTTTTTTTATTTTTAATTTTTTTTTTCACCTAACATCAATTGCTACCATTATTAAAAAAAAAATAAAAAATAAAAAAAAAATTGGAAAAAAGATACAAAAAAAAATTACAAGTTTGTATCCAAATGGGACCAATTTGTAACTTGTGTTCACTTCAAAATCTATCTAAGATACAGACTTGTGTACAAAACCAATGCATTTTTATATCTTCAATAGACTATGCAGTGAACACAAGTTACAAATCGGTCCCATTTGGATACAAACTTGTAATTTTTTTGTATCTTTTTCCAATTTTTTTTAAATCAGCCACAAATGATTGCAGTACCTCACTCAAGGTCAAGGGACTCTCTAAATCCGCAAAATATTTTTAAAAAATGCAATTTTTATTTTTTTATTTTTTATTTTCTTAATTTTTTATTTTTTAATTTTTTTAAATTTTTTTAATGATGGTAGCACTTGATGTTAGGCGAGGACTCTCCAAATCCATGAAAAAAAAATTAAAAATCGCAACAAAAAAAAAAAAAAGATTTTTGCGTTTTTTAGAAAATCGGGGTGCGTTTTTTGGCCTCCAAAATCGCGTATTCTTAGCAGGCCTACAATAATAACTGCGCATCTATTTTGAGGTCATTGTGTGAAATCAGAGGGTTTTGTTTTGGGCTGAGGTATTTTATTACTTACATGAGGCCCAAAACAAAACCCGACAATTTCATACAATGAACTCAAAATAGATGGTGCAAAGTTATTATTGTCATTCATTACCGTCCTATTTGATATTTTAAACAAATCAAAATGGCATTTTATGTTATTACAAAAATGTATACATGTATGTCATAAAACACTGTTAAATATAACCAGTTTTAATTATTGTTATTACCTACCCTACAAAAAAATCAACCAGGCAAATTTAATATTTGCGCCGACAACAAGAGCTACCAATCGCAGAAGCGTGACGGCATCGCGTAGCCATGTGCGTTGCCATAATGCTTAGCGTATACACCCACGTGCACGCATATATTGTAGCGCGTTAGGAGTCATTGTGAGTTATTAATGACCTCGCAATAAGTGCGCGGTCTGACAATCAATCTCTTTTGATTGGATCGCACTTGCTGCATATATTAATGAGGTTATAAATTAATGTTAATGGCACGTACCCGGAGGATTTAAACCACAACGAGATCTGGACGACCAATCACAAGCCAGATCCATTTAAAGATGCATTACATCATGGCCAATTTTAGTAGGCCAGAAATCCGACAATCTCTTCCATAGACAACTGTGTTAAACAAGTTAACCGCAATCCAAACTAAGTAGTCCAATTGGGAAGCTAACAAACAGAGGGAGTATGGTGACTGCAAAGATCAGATGTGAAAATCTATCAATTCCGCACAATTTAATATAAATCAAGAGTTTTATTCTTAAATGTAATAGCCAGAGTATATGCACAATGGCAAATGGACTACGGAGAAGTCTATAGAAGTATAAAAGGGGCTCTTGCTTGATGTGTTTTCACAAATCACAGTGCATGATTTTGAATGGGTCGTGAGGGTACAGTCCTGTAGAATGCTTCATAACTTATATCATCCTAAGACAAGTTTTTATCTGGCTGTACTATTCCCCCCCCCCCCCAACAGGGAGATGGGGCTTAGGGACCATTCAATATTTATGCTTGGGATGGAGTGGGAGCTTTAAGGGGGTATCCAATTTTTTTTTTTGGGGGGAGGATCTTGAGAGGAATCTGAATTTATTACTTGAACCAAAAATGATGGGAGAATGTTAAGTTTTATATTTATGAAGAAAAAGTGGAAAACAAGGGAGGGGGTCCAAAAATTTCACTTATTTTAATTTTAAACGGTCCTTTATGACCCCCTCCCCCACACATTACCAAAAAACATCCCTAAAAGGTCAAGAATTGTGTTTGTTCCCATACAATGTACATAGTGTAATAAATTACAATGACCCCCCCCTATTTTTTGGTGTAAAAAACTATGACCCCAGTATATTAATGACCCCTTCCTATGAATGAAATGACAGCTTCTACTGCTGTATAGTGCTGTGTTCCACCAAAACTTGTTTGTTTTCCCAAACAGGACACAAGCTTACAAAACTACCTGATGGATGTCAAATTTACTACAACTTGGAACAAGATCAAGAAGTAGAAGCCCCTAGATTTCCAGGGTCCACATATGCAAACCCCTCCTACTAACAGGGTGAGCTTAGGAAGGAACAAGGGGTAAAGGTCAAGAACAGTGCATTAAATACAAGGCCTATATCTGATTTGTTATATCCAAATTAACACTCTAAGTGGAGCTAATTGGGGCATTGCATGCTTGTAAGACTTAGGTTTATACTGGGAAGGAAATCGCAGATTAAATTTGTGGTTTTCAATAGTTTTTGAAGTGGAGAAAAAGAATGTGTAGCAAATAAAAATAAGTGATCATCAAAATTTGTGGGATGTTTTATTATTGTTTTCTTGTATTCAATGATGAATGATTCATTTGTGCAATAACACCAGTGTATCAGTTACTCAGTGTGTGCATTGCAATATATAAAAGTGACGCATATATGTCTGCTATTTTGGTAAACGACCTAATGAATTGGGATTACGGTGTAGGGCAGTAGGCCTTTCCATAAACTATGTACACATTCTGTTCACCCTAAATATCCTGCCAGAGAAATTAATATACTGTTGAGAAATATTAAATACAATGTCTCTTTCTAAATTCAAACTTTTTTGATATAAAAATAAGTAATTTTTTGAAAAAAATGTCCCATATTTCACCTGGAGACTCAGTTATAAAAATGGGTTAACTTTTTTTTGGAAAATTGGTATAAAGATGAGTCTTGGAGGCATGCTCTACCAAAACTAAATTTGAGTACCTCTCTGGGTCCGCAATTTGGCGCAGAGTTTCAGGTGTACAGAGACCGGCCTCATGTCCTTGGTTGCAGTGTTGGACGTAAGACATTTTTATGCGTAGCTGTAGCATTATCAGCTTGCACTACTTGATTTTTGTTTCATTTGCACACTTCACTGTATAATTAAGTCTATGGCATAAAATTTCCAAAATTGTGCAGGAAAGTGATCAAAATTAAGTAGCATTTTGCTCTGCGATACCGGCTATGGCCATTGCTGCTTGTTTGGAAAATCAACAGGCACCCTAGTGGCATGACTGGAGTCTGGTGAAATCTACCAGGAAAAGTTGGATTTTTTTTTGTGAACAAAAATTGCCACAAACTGCAATCATTTGGTTGTTTAAAATCACTAAATGCAGCTAGAGCCAAGGGCTGAATGTATACACAGCTTTCAATTGATTCAACAGAAGCAATATGATAAATTGCCAGTGGAGTCCGACATCATTGGTTTATAGTTCTGTGTGTACATCATTATTACCTCTGGCTAAATCATACCTCATAATTAGAGTCCGAAGTTTACCGTTTTCTAAAATCCATTTTCCGTGTTGTAATCCGTATTGTCAAATTTGTAAATCCATGTCATGAATAAAGCTTAAAATGTATAAACAATGATATTAATGTCAGGTGCCGTAAAGTGTTCAATATCGCAATCAATATGCTCTGATTGGAATATTCTTACGATAATAGGCCGACTATAACGATGTTTGGAGGGATATAGGGGGTTCGTGCCTTGGTAATATACCTTCATTTCGGTATTTAAACAGTATTTTTATCATAAAGATTGACATAAACAACTCAAGATTGTTTTTAACATTTATTTCTCTTATCTTTTATTAACAATTTTTGTCACATCATACAAAAATGTCATTTTCCGTGTTGTACCTCCGATTCCGTGATTTTCTTCCATTTTCCGTAAAACGGAAAACTTCAGACTCTACTCATAATGTTTCATCAATGTGTTTGCACAATGTGCCATGACTATCAGGCTCAACATTCTGAAGCTACATGTATTGAAATTTTGAAATCAGTTGGTAATAAAATGAAAGTGCCGATTTGTTGCAATATAAATCAAAATCAATATAATTGCGTTGATTGTGTCTGGCAATATTTGTAAGTAGCAACTGTATTAATATTACGAGTATGTTTGGATCCCCCCCCCCCATGCTGGGGGAGGGGGTACTCAATTTTGTACAGATATGCCAATGCAGTGAGGTCTATCAACATTTTTTGAACATTTTGTAAACTGTAGAATTTGTGAATAAATAAGCGCAAAACTGGAGAATAGGCTACGGCAGTGGTTATCAAGTTCGTTTTTGTTGCTCTTTTTATTGCACAATGTACCTCAATCTCTTCGAAAATTTCATCATGCAATTCCGGAAAATGTATTTTTTTTTACATTTCCAAAATATTTTTCTTTTATGGCCCTTTTTTTTTTTCAGAGTTCTGCAACTTTTGTTGTTAAATTGTTTTTAATGTGAAATTAAATCTGATTGCAAAGGGAGCCTGTAGGCCTATATATGGTTTGCTCTAAGAATGTGGGGGGGGCAAAATCAACATATTTTATGCAAAAATTACCGCAAAAAAGGTGAAATTTTTGTAATTTAGGGTTTTTACTGGGGGGGGGGGCAACATGGGGGAAGCGTTCTGACTGTGGGAGCATTTCCCCCTCATGCCCCCTGTGGCACCGCCGATGTCTCTGGCATATATATAGTGTATTCATTCCCCATACTGCCATACACAAATTATGTGCACTTTATGGTAGATGCAAAATATTCCTTTAATTAATTTTTGATAAGAATCTTTATACGCAGTGAAGGTCTTTTATTATTACATTGTGTTAACATTGCAATAACTCTACAAATTCATAATGATTAGCAAGAGTTTTTCAACTGTAAAAGCTCTAGCAGCTCTAGTATTTAATGGAAACGAAGGCCGTTTGTGATGGATACGTGTCAAAAATTACTAGTAAATACAGCAACAAGGAAAATTGTTTTTTGTTAAATTGTAAAATTGTATGCTAAATATATTGTGTCAATATTCAAATTGGAATCAGGCCCACAGTTCAGAGCTGGTAGATTTCAAACAGTGGCCGAGGGTCTTTTGGCTTCTATTCACTGGTTGAAATTACTACAGGCCGGGCTGTATCAAAATGATTGGTACCCATCAGATTTTTTGGTGTTTATTGACAAGCCCACTTCTTCATTATGCAACAGTACAAATCCTCTTGAAATGACAAGGATATAGTTTTATAACCTTTTATAGCATTCATCTATAAATAATAGCTCCTATGTTGCTTTTTGATATGGTTGTCTTGCCCATAATCACTGGAAACTGATGGGCAATAATTTTGATACAGCCTGTAGGCCCCTATATATATGTAGAGCTATGCAAAATTGTAACATCATAATATAGCATGCAAGTGATAAGTTAAATCTGTACATCTATGCATATAGAATTGGTTGCATGACAAAGTCACCAATAGTCGTTATCATGACTATTTGCAAGAGTCAGGACGTTCGACTATTTGGTTATTAAGTCGATTGTCTTTATTGGTGTCATTATTTTCTGTTTTCAGATCGGAGCACTAACAAAATACAAGCGACCTCGAGTTTTTACTCAAATTTTGAGTGTTCCAAATAGCCGATTATTTGTGACTACAAAAATTGGTGTAACTACTAAAAAAGCTGAAATTGTGCAGTCTTAATAATTATGGTATAATAATTTGTATGTGACATGACATTCAATTTCATCACAGGAAACTTTCAAGCTAAATGGGCCATTTGTCACTTACTATATCATGAATTTTCTTAGATTTTCTTAGAAGTACTCTTCAGTGACAATGTTTCTGAGAAAATTTCATTATTTGTATGTGACATGATTCAATTTCATCACAGGTATTGTACAAAGTGCTCTTCAATGACAATGTTTCTGAGAAAATTTGATCCATTTACGAGTGTTACCGGAATATGAAAAATTACTACATTGTATTGAATGACTTGGCTCTTCGAAAAACTTGTTTTATGCAAAATTGTGAGTACAAAAAATGTTGCATTTGTCAATACTGAAGCAATGCAGTGACATGCCACATACATGTAGGAGGGCGAATTAAGGCATTCCCCTCAACCAATTGGGCTTTGCTCCTTCAGTTCTCCTTGATCTGTTCAAAAATCAATTGAAAATTGTATTTTTTGGGACAGAAATTGCCCAATTTTATGCAAATCTTCAAATTTGGTTTGCCTCCCATGCACACCCTGACTAAAAGTTTACTTGACCTAGGTTTACTGCTGTGTAGCTGCAGATACATGTATTATTAGGCAATTTTTAAATGAAATTTCAGAAGTATCACAAAATGATCTGCCATGATGGATGAGTGAAGGTGGACCCAGGTTTGATACATATGAATAAGAGATGCATTGGACAGACAAAAAGACATAATAGAGGAACATAATAAAACTAAAAAACAGGCAACGAGTGTCTGCGATAGCAAGAGGGAGAAACAGATGGACAAACAAACAGAACATACCAGAGCAGGCAAAAAAGATAAGAGGTCTATCTGTTTAGTTTCCTACTCCCCATTCCAGATAAATACAGCACTAATTTTTTGGGATTAAAAAATATGATCAAGTTCTGCAAAATAAAATATAGCTAAATCCTAATCCTTTAGTTAGTCCTAACTGGCAATAAAAATAAAATTTTAATATTTGGCCAATTTCTTGAAAAAGAGCCAAAAACATGCATTTTTGTCATGTTTTCTGAAAATCGAGTCACAAAAATCAAGGACTTGGAACAAGTCTAAGCATTCAAAATCTTGAGTAGATGCTGCAATTTTGCTCTAATTCCCACTTTTTTGTTACTATAATTAAATAATGGGTTACAAGAATGAAACATGTCTTTTCCAAAAACTAGAATGCATAAACTGAAATTAGTCTTAGTACAAGTCTTTGAGCTTGATTGTCACAGCATCTGAAAACGCCTTTAAAAAGCATGTTTTTGGCCCTTATTTCAAAAATGGGCCAAATATTAAAATTATACTTTTATTGCCAGTTAGGACTAACTAAAGGATTAGGATTTAGATATGTTTCATTTGACAAAACAGGATAATATTTTTTTTATCCCAAAAAATTAGTGCTATATTTTTCTGGAATAGGGAGTAGGTTCCTGCAACACAATATTACAATGTTTAGAAATCATCATCTTCGTATCATTAAAGGCTCTGTTTTAATCAGATGAACTATTCACTTTGCTCATCATGGATTGTTTTCTGTTCATGTTTGAATGTAAGACAAAGTACAATGTAGACATATTTATCCTCTAAGTTGAATTGCTTATTTAAAGTGATTTGTGCTCATTTAGTCCTTACAGTGTTCAATTTCAAGTGCCAAGACAAATTAGTTTCAACACATCCCAAACAGGATGACTGGGTTAGAAAGTAACAAAATACTAGCAAACCCCTCAGTGTACATACAAAGCTCACTAGCTCAACAAAGCAAATTTCCTACATCCTGGCAAACATTAAGGCTTGCTGAGCCAAAAGAATCTATCTTGTGGTTGATTTTCTGCCAAATGCTTCTTTTTTCCCGCTTCAGCAATGCCAGCTACTATGTTACTATGCGCACAGCATAAAGAAAGTATAACTTGCAAAATTGATACTGAAATTACATAAGATGGAGTCTATGGATGTAATGTGACCAGGTTTCAACCATAGAAATTCAAGCATTTTGTGTGCTCCTCAAATTTCATACCTTTTTGTCATGAGGTGTCATGAGCCATTCAAACATCAGTGCTAGAAAGCATTGGGATATTTCGAGGCCTGTATGAATGACACAAGCACTGTTACCTTTGCATTTCCTTTCAATGTTCAGAAATGTTAGAGTGTGTAGAGAACTCTTAGGGAGAACTTTCTTTAGAATTAGACCTTTATAAGATCTGTATGCACAAAACAAGTTAGACCAGGTCTACGGAGATTAGTCCTATGGAGCAGGAACTTTATGTTATTTACATACTTATATTTTTGTAGATCCAGTTAAGGGCAAATACATGCAACTTAATTAATATTAAACATTATGGTTTATTGGGACAGATATGATGTTTTGTACAAAAGTACTTTTGTACAAAATGCCTGTATCCATATTTGTCTCAATAATGTTTACCTATGTTATATGTCCATGCGTGAAGGTAGGGATGTTCAGCAAGTTGACTTTGACGCATTGATACACACACACAGTGATGATATAGGGACTGTAAAATAAAACAGTGATTTTCTTGTGTTTTTTATTCGTTCAACACAGAAATATATCAGGACATATCTGATAGTGAAAACTAACAATATTTAGGCAAAACATAAAAATCTATTTTCAATGCAAATTACACATTATTGCTTTTATATATGTAGCTGCTTTAACTGTTTTGGCCATGATGGATTCACTTGTATTGTATTTACGCTTGACGAAGTGCTCAATCAAACATCTCTACTCTATGGCTATAAAAAGGATTTCGTCATACTCATATTGATTCAGGGCAAAATTGTGTTTGGTGGCAGTGATGAGAACACGCAATGATGAGAAAGTGGTACCACTGGCCACGCAAGTCTGATATTGCGGTGACAGGTTGTCCTGAAGCCATGTTTTGTAGTTGGTTTTCAGATCAAGTTTGACAAGAGGCCAACATACAATGTAGCAGGACACACAACGTGGCTCTGCAGAATAAAAGGCATTTTATATATAGGATGTTGTCCTGGAGCCAAGTTTTTACTTGAATTATACCTTCTGTGTGTTAGGGTATGTGTTTGTGAATTGGAGATATCTAACTAATTTTACCCATAAAATATTGATTCAAAATCCACATAAAAATGCATAAAAGATCCAAAAAGAGAAGTTTGGTACTTGAAGGTGACTTACGTGAGTGACCCGATTGAGAGCCTCACTCCCCACCACCATTTTGATATCAGGTGAAAGCTCATAATTTCCTCAAATTTTAGGCCTGAAATGTGTTTTGTTTAGGCATTATGAACAAAAATATCATAATCACCCTGGAAGTGATATATATATGCCATTGTGATGCACATTTTTGCTTTTATAGAGTCCAAACCGCTGGAACAATAGCTGGAACAATTCATAGCTCGGGAGTCGGAATATGAATGTTTTGGTAATAGGTCTCAATGTGAGTTGTTGAAAAGATCATGTTTGAAATTGGACCAACGACCTTTAAGATATGATACAAAGTTTGAGGGCAAGTCATAGCATTATTCTTTAATTTATATTCTGAATACAACTGTACATACATCCTCTATAGCTGGAATAACACATTAATCCAGCCTACAGGTTGTTTAAATTTTGTAGTTGAATCTAGTACACAAATGAGGCAGGAAATGTTGATTGAAAGTGATGTGTGTAGTTTTATGTTACTAAAGAGTCTGATAGAGAGAGGAGGCAGTGATAGGGATGAGGTAAAGAGCAATCTGAGGCCAAGGAAATATATATTCACTTTTTACAGTACCTGGTGGAACCCAAGATATGGAGCTGATTTTTACCTAAAATGTTAGATATTCCCTACAAAATAAATGCTGACTTTTTTTTATATATTGTAGATGTGTGTACTTATTGCCCATATCATTTTTGTGGATTTAATTTTAAGTTCTGACCAAATGTCCATGTAAAGTAATATTTTGAAACAGATAACTTGTTTAAGTGTCCCTTATGCGGGAAAAAAAACCCGCTGTTCTACAGGTAGGGCCTGTCGGTCAGGATCTGCTAAATGACACCACAAATATCATAGAAAGCTGGAAAATTTTGGAAAAAAACCCTAGACTAGTGACCGCTCTGCCCACTCTGCCTATTTCTGGGGCATCACAGTTTTTGGATGGGAGCGATTCTCGTTCTAAATGAATTTCCAAAAGGGGCTACATTGTGTATGAAGCAGGCTAGCTTCAGTTTGAAATACATTGGGTACCGGTAATACTTCATAGCTTTACTGCAAGTCAAGAGTGTTTTTTGCAACTTGTTATTTTATAAGCATTCAAATATCAAATTTGCCAACTCATGAAGGATATTTTTTTCAAGGGGATTCTAACTCGGGCAATGTGGAATGTTAAATCAATGTTTAAGTGTTTGCCCAGTGCACATGTAATCTAGAGCCTTCAAATAAAAATAACATTGAAGGAAATATTGATTGATATTGATATCAAATATTATTCAGTTATGTGTTGTAATACCAGTGAATGATTGTTTCATCCAAGGCCAAAATAATAATAAAATACACTGTGCTTGTCATTTCTGAACAAATCTTGTCATACTGTTGTATGTGTAACACAAACACACAGAGGATATTATTTATCAAAAGTTTTGTGAACTTTAACTTTAGAACCTGTGAATTTAACTTTAATGTACAATGTTTTGTACTTGTATCTCACATGAGATCCAGGCCGTTGTTTGATATTCATGGGAACATGCTAAGAATTTTCTTTGCTTGATTTTAATACCTCTCTTGTTTAAAAAGAATTCCAGATCATCTAGATTTGAATGATTTTGTGTAGGCCTATATTTATGAATTTTGTTTGTTTTTGTCTGTGCCAAAAATAGTGTTCAGTTGGATATATGAGGTGTAGCAATCAAATGAAACCAAATTTTGCGTCCAGATTTTCAGATGTCATATTAACTAGTGATTTTATATCACTCTTTACCGGGTTGACCCACAGATGAGTTTACTCTATCTTGTGTGTTGATGTTATTTCAAAGGAATTGACTCTATATTGGTGATTGAATAAAAAAAAAGGTTGTGGGTACATAGAAATAACAATTCAGATTTTCTTGTATACATTCAATCAACAATATATCATATCAAATCCCTGGTTGAAATGGAGATAGCAGGAAAATGACATAAAATCTGCATCAAGGTGAGATAATAAAGAATAACACAACATAAATTATGAAGTATGATACTCCCAAGCTGTCCATTGCATCTGGATGAGAGCACTCATTCAGTGTGATATGTTTTGTATGGAAGGTGATACAGATACCTGGGTACAGATACTACCTCTTGAGAACTAAAATCTATCTATCTATACTACTAAAATAATAAGCGGTCTCTGTCTGTCTGTCTGTCCGGCTATGCGTTTACGCGGCCTTCTGACGCTTGTCGAGCGAAATTTCGGATATGGATAGGTATTGGGAAAAGCATGTTGACCATGTGGTTTTGAAGGTCATCGGAGGTCAAGGTCAAAGGTCAAAATTTCAAACTTTGTCCGATCGGGCCCAAACTTGGTGGGTGGGATCCTTGATACGAGGGAATATATGCCCGAAATAAAATCGAGGTCGATCGAGGTCAAAGGTCATTACGGAGGGGTCAAATTTCAAACTTTGTCCGATCGGGCTCAAACTTGGTGGGTCGAATCCTTCGTATGAGGGGAGCATGAAAAACATTATATGGAGGTCATCCGAGGTTAAAGGTCAAAGGTCATGGATTTCAAACTTTGTCCTATCGGGCTCAAAGTTGGTGCGTGGAATCCTTGATACGGGGGGAATATAGGCGCAAAAAACAAAATAGAGGTCAACCAGTGCTCTCACAGCATCAGGGCTCTCACAGCAGCAGGTGCACTAGTACTAATAAAATAATAAGCGGGCTGTATCTGTCTGTCTATCTGTCTATCTATCTGTCTGTCCGGCTATGCGTTTAGCCGTGCTTGACGCATGGCGCTGAAATTTCGCATATAGATAGGTATCGGGAAAAGCATGTTGGCCATGTGGTTTTCAAGGTCATCGGAGGTCAAGGTCAAAGGTCAAATGGGGGAAAATACCCCACGTGGATACAAAGCAGCAAGTGGATAAAAAGAATCCAGTAGACAATCTACAACAAGTTTCAAGCTGCCCAAGCGGGTATCATTCAGCTTTTGGCTATCTGCCCAATTTGAAATGCACTGTAATGTCTACCCAGAATGCATTGCTGCAAATGATTTGTACATTTCAAACTTTGTCCGATCGGGCCCAAACTTGCTGCCAATGAATTCTATAAGCGCCCATCCGCCAATAAGTGCCCACACCCCAATAAGTGCCCATACCCCAATAAGCACCCATACCCCAATAAGCGCCCATACCCCAATAAGTGCTCTCACAGCATCAGGGCTCTCACAGCCGCAGGTGCACTAGTCTATACTATAATAATCATAAGCGTTATCTGTCTGTCTGTCTGTCTGTCTGTCTGTCCGGCTATGCGTTCCGCCGCGCTTCGACGCATCGTGCCGATATTTCACACATAGATGGGTATCGGGCGTCGCTGTTTACCGGTAGTTTTGAAGGTCATCGGAGGTCAAGGTCAAAGGTCATGGGGGAAAATACCCCACGTGGATACAAAGCAGCAAGTACACATGGATACAAAGAATCCAGTAGACGATCTACAACAAGTTTCAAGCTGCCCAAGCCGGTGAACAAGGTCATTCATTCATAGATTCCATTCAGCTTTTGGCTACATGCCCAATTTGAAATGCACTGTAAATGTCTACCCAGAATGCATTGCTGCAAATATGCTATAGTGTTTTCCCAGCATTCATTGCTGCAAATGATTTCTATAAGCGCCCCTACCCCAATAAGCGCCCACATACCCCAATAAGTGCCCACATACCCCCTAATAGCTAAAGGGCTATTACAGCAACAGGCGCACTAGTACTAATAAAATAATGAGCTCTGTGTGTCTGTCTGTCTGTCCGGCTATGCGTTTCGCCTCGCTTCGACGCATCGATCCGATATTTCAGACATAGATGGGTATTGGGCGTGCGCTGTTTACTGGGTAGTTTTAAAGGTCATCGGAGGTCAAGAAAGGTCATCGGAGGTCAAGGTCAAAGGTCAAAATTTCAAACTTTGTCCGATCGGGCCCAAATTTGGTGGGTGGAATCCTTGATACAAGGGGAATATAATGCGTGAAATAAAATCGAGGTCAACCGAGGTCAAAGGTCATTACGGAGGGGTCAAATTTCAAACTTTGTCCGATCGGGCTCAAACTTGGTGGGTGGGATCCTTGATACGAGGGGATTACATGCCGAAATACAATCGAGGTCAACCAAGGTCAAAGGTCATTACGGAGGGTCAAATTTCAAACTTTGTCCGATCGGGCTCAAACTTGGTGGGTCGAAACCTTTGTATGAGGGTAGCATGAAAAACATGATATGGAGGTCATCCGAGGTCAAAGGTCAAAGGTCATGGATTTCAAACTTTGTCCTATCGGGCTCAAACTTGGTGGGTGGAATCCTTGATCGAGGGGAATATATCATAAAACAAAATTGAGGTCAAAGGTCATGTAGGGGCTAAATTTAAACTTTGCCCTATTGAGGGGAGCATGATAGGTCATCTGGGGTCAAACAGTATCGCTATCATAATGAGTGCTCTCACAGCATCAGGGCTCTCACAGCTGCAGGTGCACTAGTTATTAGAAATGATATACTCAAATGCATAATCAGGCCTGTATTGTAGCCAGGATTTTTTTTGCGGGAGAGGTGGGGGTGCTAGAAAATTTATCTTACATGTATGTGATTTTTTTCCTTCAAAGGAGGACTGATTTTAATGTTTTTGCAGATAAAGTGAACCTTTTGTGAATTTTTTTCTTCAAAATGGGCTGATTTTCAATATTTTTATGGCATATTGCATCGTACCCCAGCTGCATCGTGTTGTAACCCCTGGCTACGGGCCAATGAATAATCTTTACTAATAAAATAATGAGCTCTGTCTGTCTGTCCGGCAATGCGTTTCGCCGCGCTTCGACGCATCAATCCGATATTTCGGCATTCTCTTCTGAGCATCAACATGAGATCATCGATCAAGTTAGAAGAGAAATATTGCTGCTGATTGTGACATAGGTCTATTGAACCATCTATCTATCTATCTATCTATCTACTATACTAAAATAATAAGCGGTCTCTGTCTGTCTATCTGTCTGTCTGTCCGGCTATGCGTTCCGCCGTGCTGCGACGCATCGATCCGATATTTGGGACATGGGTAGGCCCCGGGAAAAGCATGTTGACCGTGTGGTTTTGAAGGTCATCGGAGGTCAAGGTCAAAGGTCAAATTTTCAAACTTTGTCCGATCGGGCCCAAATTTGGTGGGTGGGACCCTTGATACAAGGGGAATATAGGGCGAAATAAAATCGAGGTCAACCGAGGGCAAAGGGCATTCGGAGGGGGGTCAAATTTCAAACTTTGTCCGATCGGGCTCAAACTTGGTAGGTGGAATCCTTTATATGAGGGGAGCATGAAAAACATTATATGGAGGTCATCCGAGGTCAAAGGTCAAAGGTCATGGATTTCAAACTTTGTCCTAACCGGGCTCAAACTTGGTGGGTGGCATCCTCGATACAAAATTGAGGTCAGCCAGTGCTCTCACAGCATCAGGGCTCTCACAGCTGCAGGTGCACTAGTCTATACTAATAAAATAATAAGCGGTCTCTGTCTATCTGTGTATCTGTGTATCTATCTATCTGTCTGTCTGTCCGGCTATGCGTTTCGCCGCACTTTGACGCATCGGGCTGAAATTTTGGATATAGGTAGGTATTGGGAAAAGCATGTCGGCCATGTGGTTTTGAGGGTCATCGGAGGTCAAGGTCAAAGGTCAAAATTTCAAACTTTGTCCGATCGGGCCCAAATTTGGTGGGTGGAATCCTTGATAGGAGGGGAATATAATGCGCGAAATAAAATCAAGGTCAACCGAGGTCAAAGGTCATTACGGAGGGGTCAAATTTCAAACTTTGTCCGATCGGGCACAAACTTGGTGGGTCGAAACCTTCGTAGGAGGGAAGCATGAAAAACATTATATGGAGGTCATCCGAGGTCAAAGGTCAAAGGTCATGGATTTCAAACTTTGTCCTATCGGGCTGAAATTTTGGATATAGGTAGGTATTGGGAAAAGCATGTCGGCCATGTGGTTTTGAGGGTCATCGGAGGTCAAGGTCAAAGGTCAAAATTTCAAACTTTGTCCGATCGGGCCCAAATTTGGTGGGTGGAATCCTTGATAGGAGGGAAATATAATGCGCGAAATAAAATCAAGGTCAACCGAGGTCAAAGGTCATTACGGAGGGGTCAAATTTCAAACTTTGTCCGATCGGGCACAAACTTGGTGGGTCGAAACCTTCGTATGAGGAAGCATGAAAAACATTATATGGAGGTCATCCGAGGTCAAAGGTCAAAGGTCATGGATTTCAAACTTTGTCCTATCGGGCTCAAAATTGGTGGGTGGAATCCTTGATGCGAGGGAATATATCATAAAATAACATCTCGTTCACCAAGGTCAAAGGTCATGTA
Organism: Amphiura filiformis; assembly: GCF_039555335.1. Classification (NCBI taxonomy): domain Eukaryota; kingdom Metazoa; phylum Echinodermata; class Ophiuroidea; order Amphilepidida; family Amphiuridae; genus Amphiura; species Amphiura filiformis. The sequence goes on along the minus strand of NC_092633.1, from coordinate 28,535,498 downwards.
GGGGCTAAATTTAAACTTTGCCCTATTGGGCTTAAACTTGATAGGTGGAATCCTTTGTATGAGGGGGCCATGAAAAAAAATACACCAAGGTCATCTGGGGTCAAACAGAAATGCTATCATGCCAGTGCTCTCACAGCATCAGGGCTCTCATAGCTGCAGGTGCACTAGTATACTATAATAATCATAAGCTCTGTCTGTCTGTCTGTGTGTCTGTGTGTCCGGCTATGCGTTTAGCCGTGCTTGACGCATCGCAGCTGAAATTTCGCATATAGATAGGTATCGGGAAAAGCATGTTGGCCATGTGGTTTTGAAGGTCATCGGAGGCACTTATAAGGAAGAAGAAGAAGAAGGTCAAGGTCAAAGGTCAAAATTTCAAACTTTGTCCGATCGGGCCCAAACTTGGTGGGTGGAATCCTTGATAGGAGGGGACTATAATCATAAAATAAAATCGAGGTCAACCGAGGTCAAAGGTCATTACGGAGGGGTCAAATTTCAAACTTTGTCCGATCGGGCTCAAACGTGGTGGGTCGAAACCTTCGTATGAGGGGAGCATGAAAAACATTACATGGAGGTCATCCGAGGTCAAAGGTCAAAGGTCATGGATTTCAAACTTTGTCCTATCGGGTTCAAACGTGGTGGGTGCAATCCTTGATAGGAGGGAATATATGCATAAAACAAAATTGAGGTCAACCGAGGTCAAAGGTCATGTAGGGGCTAAATTTAAACTTTGCCCTATTGGGCTTAAACTTGATAGGTCAAAGGTCATCTGGGGTCAAACAGTATCGCTATCATGCCAGTGCACTCACAGCATCTGGCTCTCACAGCCGCAGGTGCATTAGTGTTTTAAATAATTGCTTCTAGCGTGTTCTTTTTCTAGTTTTCTGAGTATTTTGTGAGTTGAACTGAATTGTACAGGAGTTGAGTTTGGAAATAACAGGCATGCTACAAATCACACTTCTGGAAATGTTAAATGTGTGCTATTAAATTGTACTCTGTATATAAGAAGTTTAGGAATTGAGGTTTGCTATAAATCGCACTGGTTATGCTGGCAAACTGCAAAATTATGTATTGCACTCAAAAACATAACTCGCACTGTTTGGATTTGCACTGTTTGCATTTACACAAGTTAGTTTTTTACTTTCTTGTAGACCTACAAACTATGATTGCAGCTACACTGTATGACTGTACATTTCAATAATTGGATAAGACAATCCAACAAAACATAGGCCTAAGCTTTGGGAAAGTGATCTTAAGCAAGACCAAACATAACTTGCATTTATATCAAATAAATTCACTCTTTTCTTTTTACTGAAGTAAGCACACACATAACGAATGTTGAGGTCCAGCTTTGTTGATCTACATGTTGTTACATTTGCAGCTTGACACTCAGTCAGTGATGATTTCAGTGAGTCATTGCTACAGTCATACATTTCCATTTCTCTGCACAAAGGATTCTAATAATTATGGCATTGGGGAAAGGAAATATCAGGTCAAGAGGTTACCTGCCACAAGTTCCTCCAAATAATTGACACCTGTATATCTTGACAGTTGTTTTAGATGAATCAGTAAATGAATTGTTGTTTTGTTTACTCAGTAGATAGTAGTTCTGAAAGTTATTTTGTACACATCCTTAATCTCTACTTATAAAGACCTTTAACCGAGGACTCTGTTGACAACAGTGGAGCTATGACTTGTACCTATCTAACCAAGGATCTCCAATGACGGCTAAGCACCAAACTGTGTACTCACTTGACTTGCGAGACCTCGCCCTACACAGGCAAACAAGACATAGTGATATGCACTAATGGCATAAGTTTGCCATAACCTGCTAACCCAGCAAGCAGAAATCATTGTACAGAAAATATTTTAAAGTCTGGTTATATAAAGAGTATAAAATGTTTTAATAACATTTAAAAAACATTTTTGAAAACTTATAATGTTATTTAGTGTTGACAGCATATTTTGCCAAAATGTGTGCCAAACAACATTTGGCAATAACATTTTGACAACATTTTAAAAATGTTGTTGTAGTGTTTTTTTCATATAAATGTAAATGTTATTAAAATGTTTTGACCAAAACCAAAACATGTTTATAACACATTTATAAGGTGTTTTTGTTTTTTCTGGGTTTTTTTGGGTGTCCTTGTTTGCAGGTCTTTACAAAATACCCCTGTACCCCCCTTGCACATCACACACCCCTTGCACATCACACACCCCTGTATCACTGTGTTTCTAAGAACAGAAGTATGTAAAAGCAATGTGTATGCATGAACATACTGTCCTCAGACAAGTATAAAAGACCAGGTGTGTTTCAGCAATCCAGCTCCAACTGTAAATTTATATGACATTTAACATGCGCATATTTTGGGGGGGGCATTTGGGGCGCCAGTCCCCCGGTCAAAGCAGGGGCGGCCAAAGCGAAGGGCGGGAAGAAGAAGGCGGCAAAAAGAGGCGGCGGAAGAAGAAGGGCGGCAAAAAGAATTAGTAAAGAAAAAAAGGGTGGAAAATGTGAAAAAATTGTACTATACATCAAAATATGTTGCTTTTGAGGCGGTGGCGCCTATAAATCCTTTTTTTTTTTTTTTTTTTTTTTTTTGCTCTTCACTTTTCAAAACGACCGTGAAAAAAATTGGGGCAACCTTTTCGGGCTGTTGAGGAAGGGGCGGCAAAATTGGATTTTCTTCAGCTCCTGGGGAAGGGGCGGCCACGGTACGCCACTGCTAAAAGGACTATTACTATCCACTTTTATGTAACTTAATGTTGCATTTGTGTTACACTAAATTGTAAAGCTTACTTCCAAGACATGTTTAACCCTAACACTGTTAAAGGTTCATTTCATAATCCATAGTCTCATCCCCACTATTCTAAAAAAAAAGTTGAGATTTTTGTACCAATAGAAACCCCTTGTTACGTAATGTTTGTGTGCAAAACAAGTCTTGTAGATTCATTCGCTTAGCAAAAGTCAAATTTTTATTTCTGTTCTGGTAACAGAATGAAATTACAGAACAGTGGCCAGTGGAGCAATGTAATACACATAATCATGCTTAACTCGCAAACACAAAATTGGAATTGACTGAAATGTTGGGAATAAACTTTTTTTCTAGTGGAAATGTAAACCTTTGTTGACCAGTTGGACCTTGGGGTTTGTAACTGTTGTATCTAAAAACGTTTATTAAAAATCTATCTAGGTCTAAAGTAATGAGTAACATCTGCACAATTGCATAGCATGTTGTCTGGTGTTGGTGAGATAGGTCTGCCATGATTCAAGGTATCTGTATCAGTTTGTATCCCCACTTTCATAATATAGTATGCAAAATGGGGTACTTATACTTGTGCAGATGTTTACAAACAAGGATGTGTTTGCAATATACAAAAAATGTGTTTTTAAATCACACTTAACCTTTTCAAATCGTAAAATAGTACACTTCAGTCCCGGACTTCAGTGCTTGCTTGTTTATCCCAGTTCACTCATTCCTACTATTATTTCCAATACTTATGTCAAACATTTACAATAGGCCTACCCTACATCGTGCGCACTTTCTTTGGTACGCCCATTTCCTTTTTAAAGGAATTTTTATTGAGTATTCATCAGCTCTTTCATCATTTAGTATAGGCTATCAGATGAGAGTTAGTTTACACATTTAGTATTTGCATTCGAGTTCTGTCAAGTTCTTTGTAATGTTTTCTTAAGTTCACACTTACGTTTGCTCATTCCTTCCCATGGTAAATGAATTTGGATCAAATTTCCGCTTTCGTGGGCAGGGTATTTGCATGAATTTACAATAGAGTACATTGGATATCCTAGCTAGTACATGTATGTGCCATTCTCCTATGTCTGTAAAGCAAATAGATGTGATGTTTAAAAGAGATGAACTGACTGTTAACCATGTTTTTCCTGATCTAAATGAAGATTTTTGAACAAAAGATAAGCTGTTGCGATGCTCAAAACATTGACCATTGACATTGATATAAAAGCATTGAAAACAGTGGCTACATTGAATATTTGTGACTCGCTCTAACATAATGAGCACAAAGTCAACAAAATGATTTTATGAGATATAACATATTTGAAATCTTCTCTCAAAGCTTTAAAAACACCTTATGAACTTTTTTCATTAACAGCGATAAATATTTGAGTGAATGTTCATAGTGTTGGTAGTTTTAAAAAACTTCAGGTAAAGTTTAAACAGTCATTCAACACAAAATTATTAAGAACTAACCTCAATATTTCGATGTGTAACACACATCCTCTCAGGTCATCTCAGGTCAATCGTGAAGTGAACTCATTCACAACATCTTTGGAGGTGTGTAACACGTGGAAATATTGAAGTCAACTCCTTCACAACATCTTTGGAGTTCTCCTGATGAAGACGTGTGTAACATGTCGAAATATTGAGGTTAGTTCTCAATAATTTAGCGTTGAATGACTGTTTAAACTTTACCTGCAGTGATAAATATTGTTTTAAAAGAGATGAACTGAATGTCAACTATGTTTTTCCTGATATAAATGGAGATTTTTGTACTAAAAGAATGAACTTTTTTCATTAACAGTGAAAAATATTTTTTTAAGAGAGATGAACTGTATGTCAAGTGTCAACCATGTTTTTCCTGATATAAATGGAGATTTTTGTACTAAAAGAATGAACTTTTTTCATTAACAGTGATAAATATTGTTTTAAAAGAGATGAACTGAATGTCAACCATGTTTTTCCTGTTCTAAATGGAGATTTTTGTGCTAAAAGAGAGTGAACCTTTTTCATTTACAGTGAAAAATATAGCCCCAAGCCTGACTAGCAACATTGACAGATTGTACAAAAGAGATTATTCTGAAAAAGAACTCCTCAACTCCAACAGGTTTTCAATTAGCAAATTTTAAAAGCATTTTAACATCAAACATGTCAAACTCATTGCAATTGAGATTTTTGTGCGTGGTGTTTGTTTAATAAAAATATTCATTGTTGTTTAAAAATCATGGAGTTAAAAGCTCAAGTGTAGTGGTAAACATTATAATTGAAGCAAGAAATTAAGTCTTTTGAGATCAATCTGTATATCAAACAAGTTGATGTGGGGGTACTGAAAACAATAATCATGACACATTTTAACTCTCTCCACACGAGTGTCGACTGCAGACGACAAGTTTTTTTTTTTAAATCAAAATTCAAAAATTTCATAATTGTAAATTTTCATGCCCATATTTGGAATCAGCATGCAAAATGCATTAAAATGAGTACAAACAAGCCTAGTATTGGTTCAGTGGTTCTTTGGATAGCTCTTGATATTGTCAGAAAATACCTCAAAACTTTGACTTTTTATGTTGAAGCTTATGGCTAGCACGCAGAGCATTAATTTCAAAACTATCTGGCATTGCTAGAGAAGTATAGTTCACCAACTCTCTCCTGTGGTAATATCAAATTGAGAAAAATCCATGATTAAAATATAGATTAATCAATAGTAATAAAGGCTCCATAGAGGCATGAAGTGCAGTAAGTGGCATTTATAAATTAACAATATATGGACGATACATAAATGAGTAAATGTGATAATGGTAGAGATTGCTAATATTACACAATTCTGTTAGTTAATGTTCTATATGGTTAGACCTGTGAGCACATAATCATTCAAGATGTGCATTTTAAGGATTTTTGATTTTCTTTAATTGGGGTGATTCACTGTTTCCATTGTAACTGAATAACTGATATTGGTGCAGGGACTGCCTTTTGAGGAGAGCAAGAGCTCTCTTCTGCTCTCCTTCATCTGATATATAGGAGAGTGATTTTTAGCTCTCCATAGTTGACCATTCTTTCCTTCTATTTCCTTCTATTGAAAATGCTCTAAACAGCTCTCCTTGAAGGTGCCAGAAGAGCTATTTAATGCTCTCCTGCAAATTCCAAAAGACAGTCCCTGTTGGTGTGGTCATTTTTTTATCATACATGTACACATTAGGCTCATCAATTTGTAGGAGTATCAAGTTGCTCTCTTTTCTATTTGTTCAAAAGTAATCATCTTTTTTGCATTATTTCATGATCAGGATAGCTTTGGGTGTGGCTGAGGGAGGGGGGACTTGTATTTCAAATTGTATATCACCTGCATACAAGGATTTTCAAAAGGTACCCAAGCAAGTATTTTTCATTTGTGTAAACTGGACCCAAAGCAAATACTACACAGTTATAATTTATGATTTTAAACTTTTGATCTCAACACAAGATTAGACATATCTCAAAATTTCAGGCGTAACTCGAACTTCGTTGGGAGACTGGCAACCCAAGTTTGGGATCAATGACTTTTTGGATACTTGACCCCAACACTTGGTCGTAGATTCTTGGTAACTGGTATCGCCCCACCCCTCACGTCCTCAAACCCTTAGACAGTGTCACCAAAAGACAAGACTGAAAAAGAGGACATAGCCAGACCAGTGTATTTTATCCCTTGTCAGGGAAAAACACTTAAAGGCCAGTCCTCGGAATCTTATATTGGCGAAACAGAACAATCTTTGAAAGCCAGATTTCTTGAGCACCGTCGTCGTCCAAGTTCCAGCTTGTTAGAAGTTTCCAAACACATCCACATCGAATCCCGGGGGCACCAAGTTGATTGGAGCAAGTCAAGATCCTTGCTTGACTGGGAACCAACATTTCGAAAGGGTAAAGGAGGCCATATACATCAGAGTCAACCAACCTTCACTTAACCGTGATGGGGGGGGGGCGATACCAGTTACCAAGAGTCTACGACCAAGTGTTGGGGTCAAGTGTCCAAAAGGTCATTGATCCCAAACTTGGGTTGCCAGTCTCCCGATGAAGGTTGAATTTAGGACCGAAAATTTGAGGTATGTCTAATCATAGATAATCTATGGTCTAATCTTGTGCTGAGATCAAAAGTTTAAAATCATAATTTGTGATGTCTACCAACACAGATGAACTTTCATGCTAGTACTACACAGTTGTTTTCCTACCCTAAGAAAGTTATTTAGTCATACAATTCATAATTACTGTAGACAAATCCAATTTCTACTCGCTGTTTTGTCACCCAGGTCGGGCAACTTCTTCAATAATGTTTTGGGGCTTGTTGGCCTACATTCACATGCTTGTTCAGGTTTTTCCCACCAGTATTAGGGTTTTTTTGAATGAAACTGAGTGGCATTTCTGAAACTGAATAGTATCCTGTGCTAGGAAAGTAACCTTACCAGTGAAGTTTATATTAGTTGCATTATGGAGAGAGAGAGAGAGACATGTCATCTCATCATGCATATCCCTATACAGTGCCCTGATTGATGATGTTGTTGGTTAGAAGTGAAATGATATGTCCATGTCCAGGTGGTCAACAGTTACCTAATGTTTGTTTTGGTGAAACTGACAGAAGCATAAGGGGCAATAAGGGAAGAGAATATGGACCTTTTTTTCCAACTTCATTATTTCTGAAGTTCATGTGAATAAAGCAATTTTGTACCATATTGAGCAAAATAGTGCACACAATGATGTATATTTGTGTGTCAATAAAAATGAGAAAACATTCCCCAGACTTTTTTGTGTGCACTAAATGATAATGCTAATCTTATTGCTTGCATTTCTTGAGTTATCAGGTCACAAAAATAGTGGAATGTCGTCAAAAGTGAATATTGAGAAATTGGATATGCTAGTAAGTGTCAAAATTATGCACAAAATGAGATGTACATGTACATGTATTAAAACAGTAAGACTTTCACGTATGACGTGTACATGTATTAAAACGGTACGACTTTCCCAAAAAAAAAAAAATGGTAAGACTTTCACATTTGTGAAAGCTGTATCTGATTTGTGCAATGCAGAGAGGGGGAGGGCAATTTTGACACAACCTATGGACATTATATATTGGGGCTGATAATTATTGCACAGCCCTTAACAGGTCATAGAGCACCCATTCACGGCATTGGAGGGACCTGCAGCAGTAGAACACAACTCTGTACAGTATTATTACTGTAGACATGTACTGCATGACAAGAATCCTAATGAGCGACTCACTTAATGTCAAGGTAACCAATTGAATCAGACAGCTGAAAATACACACATTAGTCGATAAAGTCAATAGAAGGATGAAACGCTGAACATTTCCATGCTAATCTGATTTGAATTTCTTTTATTTTATGCATTGATGTAGTTATTTCTTGTCTATATTGTGCTACGTCACCAAACCCAAAGGCCTCTACACGCTTAAAACAAATTGCTGATCACTATGGCCCTAGACACATGATTTTTAACAATTACAGCATCATTAAAGTGATACTGCTGTATAAAGGTGCAGAACCCTAATCAGACTACATGTAGAAATAACCACCGCAACCTGGATCCGGGCCTGGATCATATCTAGAGTTCAAATCTTTCTATATATGGAATACCAATACAGATGAACTTTGATGCTAATATATCTGAAAGCATATTTGGCTGCTTATCCGATAGTATACCAGTAAAAGTAGTATTAAAAAATTGCATAAAGGTTGGAATGAAATTCCTTCCACAGTTTAGCTTGAGCTTTTTGCTGTCGCATTTTCTGAAAGTAAAATATCAATTGTTATATTGCCCTCATGTGAATGGGTATTTGTTTTCCACTGGGTCCAGTTTATATGATCGGTATATTAATTATGGTCAAGATTTTCATAAATTCACTGAGATGAAAGTAAGAATGTGTTTCATTTAGCTGGTAAAATTGTTTTATTATATCATTATTAACTTGCACAGTGCACTGTAGCTGAAATTTGTTACTTTAAGGGTGCACGGCACTAGAATTGATGGTTAGGGTTTGGACATTTTTACATGTAATTGTAAGCCTAATTATGAAAAGTTACAAAACTAATAGAAAAAAACACTGTAATTGTTCTTTACAAAATCAAGCAAGAAAAAATAAACATGGATTGAATTTTGAGGTACATAAAACAATCAGCCTGCCAACAAAGAGTTAACATAATGAACTTTTTACATATTTAGTAAATACATGGATAATTTCACTGGTTATCTGGTATTAACTCGCATGTTCCTATGCATACTCAACTATTATACATGCTTCAAAATGGTAGAAATTTTTTCGTAACATTTTAAATTGTGCAATTTTCACCCGCACAAATGGCGAATAAAAACCTGTGAACATACTGGATAAGGCCCATAACAGTCAATTTTGAGTTTCCCGTCACATAATTTCTGAAAACAAGTGAGGTAACTTTTTCATTATTCATTATTCATTATTTTACTGCCTTTCAATATGACCAACACACATGTAAAATACACAGATTTCCTTCCATTATACTGAATACTAAATCAATACAATTTACTGCAACTTTCAAATCTTGGGTTACATTGATTTAAATATACGCTGTGACGTCAATATTTAGTCAATTGCTACAAAAATTATGAGGTGTCAAAATGTGCAGAAATAAATTCTGCTTCCAATGCATTTTACAGATTTGTAATACAATCTCCCGTTTTTGAATAACGGTCATTATTTAAGGGGGTTAGTTACTTTTTTTGAGATGTTTATAAACTATCAGTGTAGAAATTTAGTTGATTATGTTGGGCTGTATAAAGCGGCCGGGTCCCACCGTGAGGAGATTTGGCTGGCCATAGTACATGTATAAGAGACCGTCTTGAACAAGACTATAAAATGACTTACTTTATAAACATCCTTGTTAATGGAACAAATATGTTAGTAATTTATTCCTTTATTTTTAATGATGTCTGCTCTATCCTAGGCTGAATAAAAGAGCTTTCAGAACTGATAATAAATGGATGAACCTCTGTACAAGTAGGTGTGAGACACGTCTGACTGGCTGGCCTGCTTTTATGTAATACACAGGTTTGCAATGATAGATGATCTATGCACCTGCCACTTACAGCACGTATCATCTGCTGGCGAAATTGGATTGGGCTTGAAATAAGCAGTTGGATATCAGAGTTTCACACAGATAGTCGAGGCTTCTGCAACATAAAGTCACATACCCCTGTATCTTTTTTCTACGTCCAGTGGTCACAATAATGAGGAAACACAGGGAGTTCTACTAGAATTTTATTTTGCACCAACTGACATTATTTATTAGTTACAAATTGAACAACAAAAAATTACCTTGGAAGTTTTTCGCCAGCCCATTCGGGGCTGGTACCTGTTTCAGGTTTGGGGTCAGTTTACTCAAGAGATTATATTTTAGTGGTATTGGAATGATTTTTTTTTTTACTTTTTGTGGTTAAATTTTTTAAAAATATTTTAATTCGATTTGTTAGGAAAAGTAAGTATGTTTTGCCGTTTCAACGAACAAAACGAGTGAGTATTACCAAAGTTATGTTTGAACTAATTAATTATGACTTTAAAAGTTTAAAGGCCTAAATGTAACAATAATAGTTAATATATATAGCATCATATGGTCAGCAGAAGAAAATCTGACATCACCTATGATGTCATATCAGTGTCCTTGACCGGGGTCCTTACTCCTTGACCACTGAACAGCGTGATATCATGTTGATAACAGATCTATAGAATCAAAATCTTCATCATATCCCGGATCATATCACAGATTCTCAACAATCTGTGATCATATGGACCATATTGATGTGAAAGTAGTTATCTATCATATCCTGTGTCGTTTTATGGATAAAAATGACTCAAAATGTTATTGATGAAATGGTTGCTATCATAAACATCAGTTTTGTCTTTTCAACGGAAAAATCTGATGCAAAATAAAGTTTTTAGGGCCTAGCTATAATATGGGCATAATTTATGCATATAGTATTGAACAATGTACCCCATTTGACATGCACTTATAGATAAATAAATTGTCTTACTTTATTAATTTAATAACTTCTTTATTATAAATAAAATGACACATAACTATTTGATTCATAAAATTACATTCAACAAAATGATTGAAGAGAAAACACACAAGGCACTAGGCAGACTGTTATAGAATGGAGTATGTAAGATGCCATGTCCATAGCTTCATGAGGAGTTTCCGACTAGCAATCAACATGATCAGCACATTCAGAAAAACACAGTTTAAGAGTGAAGATTGTAGTGAGTAACCAGTCCTTTATAAATGTGCTGGCCACTATCTATTATAATATAGTAGGCTTAAACTATACATTGCGAATTAATTAAGTTATTTTAAAATAAAATGTACATGTAAGTTAACTCAAACCGGCAGTGTATATATCGAAAAAGCAGTGAAATCGGACATTCCTAAGCGAAGATATTGAGTTCGTAAGTTCTGGTATTACAAAATTGGAAATTGAGATATCGTGGGTAAAAAGCTGAAAAGACAAAAAAAACCAACGACAACAACAACAACAACAAAACAAACAGACCAGAACGAGACCACGTACATGTAATCGAAAAAGCGAGTTGACATGAGATTAGGAATTAATGTTTTCTGCTGTTTCAGTGTGCATGTGCACATCGTTGATGGTTTGGTGGACTGTCATGTAGATGTAAGCGTGATCCTAAAAATGCCTTTCACATTGACCAAAACTAATTACAAGACCTCTTCTACATTGAGGCTGGCTTTCCCTTTTAAAGGGAATTTTATTAAGGATTTTTGATTTTCTTTAATTGAGGTGATTCACTGTTTCCATTGTATACTCTGATCAGCTCGTAATAGGCGGGACTCATAACATCATGGATTGATAAAGAATGGCGTACACACTTTGCTCAAAAATTTGGTGGGATATAGATTAATGTGATTTTGTAAAAGTGATTCAAATTTCAATTACGATATGACATTAATCACAATGTATGAAAAATACAACCATAAGGAAATGAAAATGAGGAAGTAAGAACAAATGATGAACCACTGATTTGGTTACATATTGTGCAAATATGCATAAATATAGAAAGCAAAATTAAACTAAATATAGTTTTGTTTTGTTATGTTTAATAGTTGAACCGTGAGATGGCAATGATAACATTGTTATGTTTATACTAATAGGTTTCTTGTATACATTCAACATGGATAATATACATTTGTTACTATACAGATCAGATGCATTTTGTACACCGTATGAACTATTTTAGCACAAACATGCCGAAATAAGGGGGGTCACACGCTGACTTTTTGTCAATTTGGGACCCCTTCCGAAGAAAATGTCAGCCCCTAACTCTCATCATCCAACCAAAGGGGTGGTTGGAACTCTCTTTAGGGGCTAATTTGGGACCAAAATCTCCAAAATTACAGTAATTTTTGGGCCTGTCCTTTGCACTCATGAATGGCAAATGCACAAACAAGCCAGAAACCCTAATTTAATATAACTTAGCCTCAGTAACCTGATCATTAAATTATCAACCGTGTCACATATCTTGATTTGTTTTATAGTTTAAGGGAGTTTTTTTCTGTACATGTAGTTATTAATACTATTGTGTATTTTTGTCAAAATCTTTAAACACCGGTATAAAATGTATTGGTTTTCTACCTGCTTTTCTATCTCTAGCGAAGGTGTGAAGTTAAATTAATGTATACATGATTCAGCTAGCTCAATTGCGCACACATACTCACAGTGACGGGGGTTGGTTGGCTGCATATTATCCTTGCACTCTAGCAATAAACCTACCTATAACCAAATCAAAACAAGCTTACCTGCCGGGCTTCAATGTGTTAGAGTTAATGAGCGATGAGGAATAACACGGTTGAATCTCATACATAATAGATAGTCATGGATAACATAATATCACAGTGCTTGATATATTCAGTTAGGGATATACATGCTTGTTATGAATATTATTATGTCGGCAGTTATTAAGCGCCATTTCAAAAGATCACATCACATACATGATCTGGGTTTTATCAAATAAAGAAACTTAAGGTATTAAACATGATAGAAAATATTTCAATGATTTTGTTTGCTTTTATTTTAATTTCCATAGGTTTGAATATTTTTGTAAAGTGAATTTGCATGATTATCCAGTAAATTTGCATGATCGCTATGTTCACAGGTTTTTAATCACCATTTATTTTGTGCGGGTGAAAATTGCATAATTTATGTTACGAAAAAATTTCTATTATTTTGAGGCATGTATAATATAGTTGAGTATGCATATAGGAACATGAGAGTTAATACCAGATAACCAGTGAAATGATCCATGTAAAAAGATGTAAAAAGGTTTTTGGCAGGTGGATGTACCTCATAATGACAAATTCAATGGTATATTTATTTCCTTGCTTGATTTTGTAGAGAACAATTTAACAGTAGCTTTTTATTGTTTAAAAACAATTATAGTCTTTGTTTTTATTTTATCAAAACATTGTTATAATGTTGATTTATGACAAAATATTGGTGGAAAATAGTTTTGGAAACTCAAGTTGTTGTTTTTATTTGTGACATGATCTGGTCCATGGGGGCCAAAGGAGGCATTTTTGAAAATTGAGTTACTATAATTATTACCTTGTAGTAACATTGGGCTATCATATACTGAAAACACCAAAGGTTTAGCATACTTGTTCAAAAGTTATGCGGTTTTGTGATGTGTATTTTCTTATGTATTTTAATGTTTTTTACTCCATATTTTTTGCCTATATCTCAGTTTAAAATTTGCCGCCTTTGGCCCCCATGGACCAGATCATGTCACATTTAAGGTTTTGTCCATTTGTCACTTGTTGTTTCTTTCCTTCTTTTCAATACAGACCTATAGCAGGTATGTTGTGTGGATCGTTCTCACCAGGCTATGCTTATGTGTATTTTTTGTGTACAAAACATGCTTCTGTGTCTTTTTACTTGTGTGTCTAGCCACAGAACCAGGGAGTATAGAGGGGGGTGTAGTTTAAAGGTATTGTAAAAGGCCACACAAGAAAAAACACACTAAACACACAGAAAGTAACACAAGATGGAAAAAAAAAGACAAATAAGATGTCTGTCATACTTAAAAAGACACACACGAAAATCACCCCAGATCACAGACACACAAGTATACCTCTGTGAGGTAAGGGGTGTTCATATAGTAAAATACATGTATGCAACACCAGGTCATTTACATGTATCAATCGTATCAGACACTATCTATCAGTGTTGATGTTTATTGCAAAAGGAAATGACCATGACTTATATCTTCTACCAGTGTGTAATTTATACCTTGCATTACCGCGCTTTAACCTTCACCCGCATTTTAATCCTCTCAAGTAATCATTTTAATCTTCGTCTGGTCGTTTCTACAGCACTGCAAATGCAGGGTAGCAATTCATTTAATACCCACATATTTACATTTTTAGTGGGAAAGTCGGAATTCCAAAAAATAGTTTACTGATCTTCAAGGTCAGATTTTGAATGCTCATACAGGTATTGTAGTAGGCAAACTTCTAGTGTCAGTTGCAAAATCATCACCCGAACTGTTTTACTGCGAACGGGACCGGGTATACACCACTATTAACCACCTCAATAGGTGGTTGACAGGTGCACGCGCATTATTGCGCATTCACCTGATCTGTTTCTGCTGGGGCCGTTACCACGTATTCCTCGCATCCCCCCCCCCTTTTCACTCAAATTCACCCGCAACCGTTTGCTCAGTAGAAACACGCTGTATTTTACATTAATCTACAAAATAGGTGGGTTGTTTGTTGCATTTTGATGTGCCAGCCTTATCCATAATTATAGCTGGAAATTGATGGGTAACAATCATTTTGATACAGCCTGTATCATGGACTCTGCAGCTCAATTATCATTGATTATTTTTCACTTTCAGAGGTTAAAGAAAACAAATTTGTCATAAAATAGAAATGTCAGTTGGGTTATATAGTCATGTGAAGGAGTGTTGAACTTGAATCAATAATTTAATTGTATTTGTTTTGTACAGACTCCGTATAATTATATGAGAAATGATTGTGTGTACTTGGCAAACTTCAAACCTTTCAGTTTCTACTCTTGTGTATATTCTTTTTGTGCAGGCCCCCCAAAAATTACATGTTTACTTGAAATTTACATGCTGATGTAGCTATATATCCAGTTGATGATGATAATGATGGATGCAGAGGTGTAGTCAAGGAGTCAAGGAGGAGGGGATGAGCAGAAGGAGGAGGGGAAGAGCTGAAGGAGGAGGGAAGAGCAGAATGAAGAACCGAAGGAGGAAGATGGGAAGAGCAGGAGGATAGAGAGAGAGCTGAAAGAGAAGAAGCAAGAAGAATTTGGTAATGTCAGAGATGTGGCAAAGAATAAAATGCCAATGGTTCACATTTTTCAATATTGTCATGATAATACAACATGATAAAAAGATTGCTAACTGATATCTTTCTCCATTCTGTTTTATCCTTTACAGTCAGAGGAACCCCACTACTGTCAGAAATGTGAAGAGGGAGAAGATCACCAAGCAACAATACCCCCAGGACCCCAGTGTCGGACATGTAGTCTAGCCATATGCTGTCTTCTAACACTTCTGATGGCGTTCAGTTTGGCTGGACTTCTCTACTTTGCTGCTAAACCGGTATGTATGCATGAACATCGAAAACCATCTGTGTGCATGAGTGTTTGGTACATTTGCATGTTTTGATTCAATGTTGTAAAGTGGATTTGGAGCACAGATTGGGGGATACTTGGCTTCCAAAGTGCTCTGTGGACAGCAAATCAAAACTAGCGGTCTTTCAGTGAGAGATTGATGTCAAAAAATGGGATCATTATGTGAGAAGCCTTCCAAAATGGAGGTCATTGGGTGAGTAACTTCTAAAAATGGAGGTCAGTCAGCATGGTCAGCTCTTTAAATTATCATCTTCGTAATATAGGACGCATTCGCTGTTATATTGATAAAGATACTTGCAACCATGCTGTCCGCTCACTTGTTATTTCTCGAATTGATTATTGTAACTCTTTATTATATGGAACAACTGTAAAAAACACACAAAAACTACAAAAGATACAAAACAGAGCTGCCAGACTTGTTTTCAAGGCAAACCGTATGGAACACACCACTCCTCTGCTGAAAGAGCTTCACTGGCTTCCAGTAAATGAGCGTACATTGTATTACCTACAAACTACTCACATTCGCTTATAAAAGTAGACATGAAACAACACCACTGTACATACAAAATCTCCTAAATTCTCACACATTTTCTGTTGGTATGTTCCTACGATCACATGCTGATGGCAGTCTGCTTGAATGTAAAAGAACTCACACAACATATGGGAATAATGCCTTCTGCAATTCTGTGCCAGCGCTCTGGAACAAATTACCTGTAAAACTTCGTACTTCACATACAGCGTGTTTATACTGAGCGTACGGCTTTTTGACCCGCTATTTTCCGGGCACAAAATACCGATCATAATCCGGCCACCGTTACCCAGCTTGTTTCTACTGAGACCAGAAAGCCGTGTCTCTGCATTTATGCACGGCATTTTTTCCTGTAAACCGAAGTACGGAAAACAGATTTGACGGTTAATTATATCCTAAAATTAAATGTCTACGGATGGCAGCTCATGGCATATGACCTACAATCACAATTTAGTATTTTCGTAAAATCCAAATTGCATTAATTTACCAGTGGATCTAGTAATTGGCTATTATGATAATTAATTTACAGCTCATATATAACCAACTCATTAATTATAAAGATATAACCAACTCATTAACTAGGGGGCCTATAAAGAAGTGGGCCTAGACTAAGTAAAGTCATATCCATTTTACTTCATCAAGTTCATGCGAGTCACACATGTGTCCAGTGTATATAATATCGGAAAGAAGGAACCTACTACATCATAGGCCTAAGCTAGACTATACAAGTAGAATATAAATCGCGTTATTTTTGCAACACGCATGACCTCGACCCGCAACCGATGACACGGCTCGTTTACTGCGCAGATTACACGCTTTGACCGGCATGATCCACCTCAAGAGGTGGATCACGAAAAGCGAGCACATGACCCGCATGACACGGCAACCGATTACCCCAAGTCGTTTCTACTGGGCTCGTTACCCGGCACGGCACGGCATGGCCCGGAATTTTACCCTCAGTAGAAACACGCAGATAGTCTGGCCACTTTTAAATCTAATCTGAAAACCTATTTGTTTCCAAACTAAGTTTTTTTTGTTTTTTTAAAATTAAGTTGTACATTTTACTGTAGCCTAAGATGTAGTGTAAGTTGTACTTTTAAGATCATTGTAAAGCGCTTTGTTCATACCTATGCTAAGGCGCTATATAAATTCCGTTTATTGTATTGTATTGTATTGACCAGAAAAATGTTGGACTCGCTGCCAAAATACAAAAATGTCTGAAAAGGAGTCCAAATTGAGTACCATAAGTCCATAACATTTTGAAAAAACTTACTGTGGACTCTTAGCTTTATTCAATGCACACTCAACGCTGCTGCCAACGCACTCTCCAAGTATTCAACACACTCTCCTCCAAAGTTCAACAGGCACTCCTCCAAAATATTCAACACAATATGTTGGATATATAAGCTTATATAACTGGGATTCCAGACAAAGCATTGATTAGCAATTTGCAAAATTCACATTTTATAGGTTCATTGGGATTAATATTGTTCTATTGGATGTTATTCTTGAAACCACCGTACGTGCGTAAAGAATTCCCCAAACAAGGAGCAACAACTTGCTCATGTTTAGATCCCAACCATACGAAAACATGATTGGTACACCACGTTTGACACAAGCTCCACAATGTTTTAATAGTTGTTCAGGTTAGGAGAGAGAAATCAATGCTTACAGAAAGTTTACTGAAAAACACCCTGGAGGACAATTCTTACAAAATGAACTAGAGTAGCTGACATTATGGCCTAGATGGCAGCATAAAATTTGCAGCTAGGTGATGATCAAATGTCATTAAAGGGTCACTCCATATCAAATCAAGGAGGCGCCCCACCTGACCCCCTCAGATTTGCTTTATATTTTAGTCATATGTTGTACCTGTAAAAATATTAAAAACCTGCAAATTTGAGGTCTGTAGCTCTTACGGATTTTCTGTGGCAGGCATTTAAGTTGGAGTAGGGAGGTCTAAATTTGGACCCAAAAGTTACCCCTTAAATAAATTTCATCTTTGGGAGTCTGTGCCTTCTTTATAAAAAGAAAGAGAGGTCTGAAACTTTGCATACACACTAACTGCATGCCCAATTTGTCAAAAAAAAAAAAAAAAAAAAATTCTGTAATTAATGCGTTGTATCACGGGGTCATTAAATATGAAAGAAAAAATGTAATGTTTTGTAAACTGGCAAGTTTAGCCCCCCTAAATTCACATTTTTTGTCAGATTAATTATTTTTGTTTTCACCGATGCTATATATAGGATAAATACAATGCATACCCAAAAATTGGGGTCACAACTCATTTACATTTCGAACAGCGCCCTCACGAAGATGAAATTTATTGCAAATTCAACATTTTCAGGGGGCCCAAAGTCGATGTGGTCCACCTTCAAAATTTATAAAACATCACTTTTATATAACTACTAGTCTTAAATTACAACTTTGCTAAGTCCCAGTAATTGTATAGGTTGACTTCATATAAAATGACAAGCCCAAAGTTGACCATTTTCTTATGATTGCATGTAGTGCAAATGTGCCGAATTCGGAAGGCTTGAAAGTCAAATTGGCCACAATATTAAGAATAAATGATTAGATGAGTAGTTATTGGCCCTATTTACTTGTATTTCCATTTCGTTTTCAATATATACAGATTTTCTATGGTAGCCATTTAAAGTTGGAGTGCAGCGCCCTCACGAAGATGTTTTGTAAACTGGCAAGTTTAGCCCCCCTAAATTCACATTTTTTTGTCAGATTAATTATTTTTGTTGTCACCGATGCTATATTTAGGATAAATACAATGCATACCCAAAAATTGGGGTCACAACTCATTTACATTTCGAACAGCGCCCTCACGAAGATGAAATTTATTGCAAATTCAACATTTTCATGGGGCCCAAAGTCGATGTGGTCAACCTTCAAAATTTATAAAACATCACTTTTACTAGTCTTAAATTGCAACTTTGCTCAATCCCATTAATTTTATAGATTGACTTCATATAAAACGACAAGCCTAAAGTTGACCGTTTTCTTATGATTGCATGTACTGCAAATGTGCCGAATTCGGAAGGTTTAAAAGTCAAAATGGCCACAATATTGAAAATAAATGACTAGATGCAAAGTTATTGGCCCTATTTACTTTTATTTCCATTTTATTTTCAATATTGGGGTCAATTTGACTTTCAACCTTCCGAATTCGCACATTTGCACCCTTTTTGCACTACATGCAATCATAAAGAAAATGGTTAACTTTGGGCTTGTCATTTTATATGAAGTCAACCTATACAATTACTGGGACTTAGCAAAGTTGTAATTTAAGACTTGTAGTTATATAAAAGTGATGTTTTATAAACTTTGAAGGTGGACCACATCGACTTTGGGCCCCTGAAAATGTTGAATGTGCAATAAATTCCATCTTCGTGAGGGCGCTGTTCAAATGTAAATGAGTTGTGACCCCAATTTTTGGGTATGCATTGTATTTGTCCTAAATATAGCATCGGTGACAACAAAAAATAATTAATCTGACAAAAAATGTGAATTTAGGGGGGCTAAACTTGCTAGTTTACAAAACATTACATTTTTTCTTGCATATTTAATGACCCCGTGACACAACGCGCAATTACAGAATTTTTTTAATTTTATTTTTTGACAAATTGGGCATGCAGTTAGTGTGTATGCAAAGTTTCAGACCTCTCTTTCTTTTTTATAAAGAAGGCACAAACGCCCAAAGATGAAATTTATTTAAAGGGCAACTTTTGGGTCCAAATTTAGACCCCCCTACTCCAACTTTAAATGGCTGCCACAGAAAATCCGTAAGAGCTACAGACCTCAAATTTGCAGGTTTTTAATATTTTTACAGGTACAACATATGACTAAAATATAAAGCAAATCTGAGGGGGTCAGGTGGGGCGCCTCCTTGATTTGATATGGTTTGACCCTAAAGGGAGCTGTTGTGATTTTGATCCCATATATATATATTTCTACACTGTATTTCAGCGAGTCACTTGCATGATA
>NC_092633.1:26994231-27015333 GCF_039555335.1 Amphiura filiformis | reverse complement strand
AGCGTTTATTGGGTTTGTCGACAATTTATTTTTGTGGGACACAAGAGAGCACCCCAGACCTATCGAATTGCATTCTGAATGCGAAGCATGTCTTTCTGATATCAAATAATTTTCATTTTTTTGAAAATCACAATATAATACAAATTTTATGACAAATTATAAAAATTTGATATTTTTTCAAATTTTTGATATAATACAGTCCTCGAAGTAAATTATATAAAGCTAATGATATATTCTTAAGTGTGTGTATATGTAGCAAGGGAGGAAAAAGCCGACAGTCAATTGTCAATTTTGACCTTTCATATTGAAGATATGGATTTTTCCCAAAAAGACCTAATTTTTTGGTGTTTTGGGAAAAAATCCATATCTTCAATACCAAAGGTCAAAAATTTTCAATTGATCGTCGGCTTTTCATCCCACCTACATATTAACTTTAAGTATAAATCATCAGATTTATAAAGTTTACTTCAAGTACTGTTAAATATCAAAAATATCAATTTTAATGATTTGCCATAAAATGTGTATTAAATTGCGAATTTCAAAAATCAAAATTATTTGATATCAGAATGACATTCTTCGTATTCAGAATGCAATTCGATATGTCTGATGTGCTCTAATGTCCCAAAATAAATACTGTCCAAACGTTCATACCCCAGCCCTTAAATATAAGAATTTTAAGAAACTCTCTCATTTTCAAACCTTAAGCCGGATTCAAATATCAATTGATGATCTGTATTTGGAGTGCTAATCACTGCGCATCATTAGCGCATGAGGCGTCTATTGTCATTGATTGATATTTGACTCCGTGGAACGGATTGAAAATGAGGTAGTTTCATAAAATTCTTGAATTTCAAAAACAGAGTGGTCAATTGTCAAGATTCAAAAAATATGTGATAGCTGAACATTCCTCAACCACACCAATTATTTTATTTATGTTTGGTTTATGTGTTAAAGTACTCAAAATATTCAGTTTCCGACGATACGGTTCTTTCAGGGACACCCTGTACATGAATAGAGGGAAGAAAAAACGGTCTTACTGCAGCATGACGATTTTACGCCGTCACATCGCCATCGTATGGACAAATTGTCATTCTACGCGTGTGAATACATGTACGCCCCGCGGAAATAGTTTGGGCGCGAGATTCGAATCTGCCACTGTGAAATCTAAGTTGAGACGAGAGACATTATAGGTAATGATAAATAGTCAATCTTGGATGACCAAGCCATTTTGGGCGTTTAAAATCTTAGGAATCTAAGATTTAATTGGCCGATAATTCAATACGCTCTTAAAAGATGATTGACTATTTGTGATTTCTGGCTCTGTGATTCGTTGATTTAGTCTACCGCAAAATTCTGGTTCGTCGAATATTGCATAATATAGTCATTCGTGGACGTCTAAAGTTATAATCTTTGGCGTCTGTCGATGTTGTTGGTCATCTACTGTATACTGATTAACGTTGAGCCGCCGAGTGCTGACGTAGACCCATTTTGTTTTGAACTATAGACGAATCCGACGAGCCAAGTGATGGTCAGGATTAAGTCGGCCATAGCTGGGGCCATCGGCGTCAAACTAGCTTAGTTCGTTTGGATTGCGATCCAAGACGCCCACTATCGCGAGCGCATTTGGCGCGTAGCACTTTCGCCGCGCTGCGGGAGCGTTAACGCCGCACACCTTGTAGTCCTTCAAGAATGACTCTCGGCTGACAGAAGTTTAAAACTCGGCATTCGGCCTCGCTACTTAGCCTTGGGCCTCGTTGTTCGGCTTCGCCGAGCCCCCCCCCCCACCCCCACCCCCACATAGCCGAGAAATGGCCGTGACGTGTAGGAATGTGTCGAGTCGTGTATAGACCTTTATCTGGCTCCCTCCTTATTTTATTTTACCGGGCATTTTACCGTAACTAACATATTTTTGTTGACTGCTAATAAATTCCTCAACAAAAGTTTGGGAAAGTTTTTTCAAGCTCTTCTATATCTCAGATTATTTGTGACATGTTCATATCATACAATGACACCACATTTAAAACAATCGTCTTTTTCACGCCTGAGTTTCATGCCAAATTGACCATTATTCTGTGCAGCAAGCTGCAATCCCATATCTTCATAATCAAGTTGGGACCTCATGCAACCCTCCAAGATGACAACGATTGCCCCCACAGAATCAGGATAATCAACATTACCTGCAGAATATGGGAGTAGATAGAATGGAATGGCCTGCCATCAGCCCAGACCTAACCCTTGTGAGACCAGCTTGGTCGTATGGAGCGTGCCAGAGTAGCGAATGCAACTACATTGAATGACCTGTGACGAATCTTGGTTGAAGAATGGAATGCCATCCCATAGCAACGTGTGACCAGACTGGTGAGCAACATGAGGAGGTGTGCCTGGATGTTTTGGCACATTCTGTTTGAGACCTCACTACATTTACAAGACGTGTACCCAGCCGTAAACAGGGTGATTGTGTCAAATGCGGTGTCACGTAAGGGGGAATACAGTAGCTATCCATTGATATGCAACACAATATGAACATGACACAAATAATTTGAGATATAGGTGCTTGAAAAAACTTTCTAAACTTTGGTTGAGGAGTTTATGTTATGAAGGTACTTTTTAAAGCTTTACGTAGTGGTTTGCTGCGTGGTCAGAGGTTGAAAATTGGTCAATCATGAAATTACACTTTATTTATCACAAATAATGATCACTTAAAACTCGCACAAAAAGTACCCTTTCAGCTAGTAGTAAACCAACAAAAATTAAGGTACTAATTATGTTCACCTTTGTTTATCATAAATAAAGACAAACATGTCAAAATTAAAACAAGCAGTCAATATCTGTACACTTTAGCTTTCATTTAAGACCTTATTTGTTAAAACCGGTTGCGAATTTAAGAAACGGTGATCTAAAAACCTAATGAAGAAACGAAATCAAAAGTTGCACTTTTGTGTTCTAATCAATGAAAGCACGACACTAGTTTTAACGTGCTAATCAATGCAAGCGCAGCGCTAGTTCTCTTCTTCACAAACGCTTTGTGTACAAATCAATAGGGCATTTAATGCAGAAACTTTTAAATTGGTATCATCCCTGGTTTTGGGATCGCCGTGTCTTTATTTCTTGAACAATTTCAACGAATGAGGTCTTAAATTCGAGCTAAAAGATGCAGCTGTTGGTTCCAATTATGACATATCTGTCTTTGTTTAGGATATACAGGAGGTGAACATAACCGGTACCTTAATATTTTGGCTTACTGTAGGTCAGTGCTTGCAGTAAAAAGGAAAAAAAGACGAGGAGAATAAAGAAACTTGCACTCTTTTACAAACACAAAATTAGTTTATTAACATGCCATATTTTTCTCTAATAAATTCTACTTCATGTGTATGTGGCATCAAATAGCTCTTTTTTTAATTACCATACCTACCATATTACCATACTTGTGTAAATATTGATTGTGATGAACCAGGAAAAGGGTTTCTACATTTACAAAACGAATTAATTGAAATACAAATATTACCTGAAGACCTGATCGAAGAAGTTGTGAAGTCCACTTGGCCCCTCAACATGTATACACTCAAGTTGTATAGTTTCGTATAGTTTGATAATGTTTTATACATGTTTAGGGGCCAAAACAAATCTTTCACAACATTTCATCATGTTTTCACCCTGGAACATGTATTAAATATTATAAAACCCTAAGTGTATACATGTTGAGGGGCCAAGTGAACTTACGGTCAGGCGCTCAGGTCTTCACCTTTACTTGAAAATCAATTACCATTTTTTAACATTTACTTAATTACAAAGTACTTATATAATTACATATTAATGCTAGAAACCCGAATTTGTCCTGGTTACTATAGAATATCTTAGCTGTGCATTTACAAGGCAACCTAAAGTGAAACTTGATTGAATAAGATGTAGAGTCATCTACACAACGAATCTAGTCACGCATTTTCGGGATGAAAATATAAGCCTATTCTTCTTCTCACGAAATGAAGCAATTCATCTGAGGTCAGGTGGTATATTCCAAAATTATTAGCCTATGACTTTATTGGATATAATATGTTCTTATTTTTGAAATTCGCGATGTAATACAAATTTTAGGGCAAATTAATTAAAAATTTATATTCTTATTTTTGATATTTATCTATTATCGAAGTAAACTTTGTAAATCATATGATATGTAATTTAAGGGGTACTACACCCTGTGGTAAATTGTGACTATTTTTTGCATTTTCTCAAAAATAATAACACACTGGTAACAAAAGTTATGTAAATTATTGGGGCAAGGAATCCAATTACTACACTGAAATTTCAGTGATTCAAGACAAGCGGTTCAGTATAATATGATAGGAAATGAGGTACATCCTATCGGTACCTTATTTCTTATCATAAATAGCGAACTGCTCGTCTTGGGTCACTGAAATTACAGTGTAGTAATTGGATCCCTTGCCCCTATAATATACATAACTTTTGTTACCACTGTGTTATTAGTTTATGAGAAAAATGCAAAAATAGACACAAATTTATTGAGGGGTGTAGTACCCCCTTAAGTGTATGTAACTGGGAGAAAAAGCCGTCCATCATTTAAAAATATTGACATTTCGTATTGAAGATATACATTTGTTCCCCAAAAGACATAAATGTTGTAATAATTTGCCATAAAATTGGTCTTATATCGCGAATTTAAAAAAACCCTCAAAATTATTTGATATCAGAAGGACATTCCTTGTATTCAGAATGCAATTATGTCTGATGTGCTCTCATGTCCCACAAATATCTGTGCAAACGTTGCTATCCGTTCCCTTAATCTAATGGTTGCATTTCTAGATTCTCTAGCGTTGTGTATGAGATATAGTAAACGGAAAGAGAATCTGTTTCAACACAACGATGACACTGAATGCCTCGTAAGACATACAAATTTCTTTTGTGCGATTAGTTTACATTATTCGCTTATAGTACGGAACCTTACAATCAATCCATGCAACTATGACGTTAACTCGGTGTATACAGCAATAATGATCAATCATTTATCACAGCTTACCGGAAAACTGCTGGAATCAATGATTCCGTCACGTACATGAGATTCAGAACAATAATCATCTGACTTATTCCGTACTTGGGGTTTACGTGTAATTGTTGTCAAGGGTATATACATTTCTAAAGGTTATTCGAAACGGCAATATTGAGTATTGAATGAACTTGAATTATCGTTTGAAAGTATCATGAATGGTCACATAATTATTTAAATATATTTTAGCAGTGTCACTTTAAACCATCAATTCAATTCATCATTTAATTTAATTTATCGTTTAAAATTTAGTTAATTAAATTGCCTGATTGAACTTTTAAATAAAAAAATCAAGATAAATGATCTACATAGTCACACTACCTAAGTTCTTTAGAAGAATATATAGAGCGTGACAGGTATCAATATAATAATTATTTAGTAAACAACATTCGTATTTTGGACTTAGGCAAAGGGTTTACTAAGATCACATTTTGAACATTAATTTTTGACATACCATGTTGATTGTGTCAACATTGTCTGGGCCTTTGATGAGTCACGTATTATGTAACACGTACAAATTTCTTTTGTGCGATTAGTTTACATTCTTCGCTTATAGTACGGAACCTTACAATCAATTCATGCAACTATTAAGTTAACTCGGTGTATACAGCAATAATGATCAATCATTTATCATAGCTTACCGGAAACTAGTGGAATCAATGATTCCGTCACGTACATGAGATTCAGAACGATGACCATCTGACTTATTCCGTACGTGAGGGTTTACGTGTAATAGCTGTCAAGGGTATATACATTCCCAAATGTTATTCTAAACTTTACAGTGGTTATAAATGCAGCAGCTGTATAGTTTACTTAACCGGAAATATGGTGTTTTGAATGGCTTGAAATATTGTTTGAAAGTGTCATAAAAGGTCACATATTTAAATATTATTTTAGTAGCCTCACAGAAATCCATCAAAATGTTTACGTTTACATTATCATTTAATTCAATGTATCGCTTAATACCTAGTCCATTATATTACCGGTTTGAATTTTTGTAATCAATAATAAATATCGACGTGAGTTATTAGCAGAATTTATAGAGCGTAACTTGTATCAACATATATGATTAATCGATAAACAGCATTCGCATCATAAACTTATGCAAAGGGTTTCTTAAGGTCACAGTTTGAACATTAATTTTTGACTTACCATATTGACATGTGTCAACATTGTCTGGGCCTTTGATGAGTCACGTATTATGTAACACAGTAACCTTTGGTAATTATTGATTGGATTACACACAATTTAGAAAAAAGAAAAAAGAGAAGCTTTACTGTAATAGTGCATGGAGTGGCAGGATGTGTGGTCAAACAATATTGTGTTTCTTGAGAACATTCATGTGATCACGCAACACACTACAATCGTGTTTTATGTTTAAAGACTATGTACATGTTTTGTGTTTTAAGCCTATTTACCACTAAGCTGATATCACTGTTTCATTTTTAACATTGTTTATGTTTATGCTTTCTATCACTGTAATTTATTTTTTCGTTCAATATTTTTATCTGTCATTTATTTATTTACTTTATTTTATTTCCTATCTGTCTATAATAATAATAATAATAATAATAATAAAAAAATAATAATAATAATAATATTATTATTATTATTATTATTATTATTATTATTATTGTTGTTGTTGTTGTTGTTGTTGTTGTTGTTGTTGTTGTTGTTATTATTATTATTATTATTATTAGTAGTAGTAGTAGTAGTAGTAGTAGTAGTATTGTTGTTGTTATTATTATTAATATTATTAGTGTTTGTATTATTATTATTATTATTATTATTATTATTATTATTATTATTATTATTATTATTATTATTATTATTAGTGTTATTATTATTATTATTATTATTATTATTATTATTATTATTATTATTATTATTGTTATTATTATTATTATTATTATTATTATTTGCAGTAGTACTATTGCTAGTGTTTGTATTATTATTATTATTTGTAGTAGTATCTTTATTATTAGTAATATTATTATTCATTAAATTTACAATTATTACTGCTTCTTCCATTCCAAGTATTGGTAAACGAAGTAATAAACTTGAGGGGTAAGGCTATATTTGTAGTTGTAGTTGTAATGGTGATGGGTAGTGATAGTAATCTAATCATAGTTTTCATTAACATATTACCAGCAAATCTTGAATACTCAGCCGATGTCTCAGTCATATTTTTAATGTTATCTTATTTCAATTTACCAATCATCAACACATCGATGAATACTCCACATCTTCTGTAACGGAATGTTCAAACCAATCAGATCTAAATAAATTATAAAAACAACCATACATCATGACACATCACTAAAATAAGCCTGGGTACCAGCAACGTACGATGTGTGAACATCAGGTTACTTCTTCTTTTCAATAAAATATTCAGGCCATGTGAATTTACAATTAGATTAAAACTAGACTGTTGTATTTTAAATAGATTCTTAGGATGCACTTACACTCTGTGATAAGAAGATATGGTGAATATTCTTCTCTCGTTTAACATGGACTAATCGCTTCTGCACTACTACTACTACATGCTTTATTATAATTTGTACATCGTAGTAATTTACAATAAGTACAAGTCATATGTTGTGACAGTTGACGAAAGCATATCGGGTGCCAGAAGCGCTTGCTACAAGTAAAGTTCATACATTTTTTTGCTATAAACCTTAACTAAATACTAATAATAAAAATATAGACTTTATATTTCATCTCACACCAGCACTAATATATTAACACTTTGAATATATATAAAGTGACGTGATGCACTCAAATTTATGTGAATATTAATGACATGGAATTCTGAAAATTGTAATTTATAAAACGGCTGAGTATGTTGACTATTATTATTGGTAGTTATACTAATTTAAGTAAATCACATCACTTGCTCCATTTATACAGAACAAATAAAAGCATTTTTAAGTTAGGAAGGTAATATCTATATGCACATTCCATTGATAGGGACATACGGAGATCCATACTGCCCATATCTATACTGCTGAAGCACCTTTTCACCCATACTTATTGCACTTCAATAATTCAGTGTTGAAACTTCACCCTACAATGAACGAACTACATTTTCGCGCAAAGCAAAACGAATTTAGACGAGACACTCAGTACGAACGAAGCATTTGATTTTGGAAACTAAGTTCATCCTATGTCGCTCCAGGCCAATCACTATAAAACTAAAACACGGAATATCATACTGATATCTGAAGCGCTGAAATAGTTCTTTTGTTGTTATTTGGACATGCAAATGACCGTTTTCCAAACACACTGAAAAATTGACTGAAACTCCTTTGACCATTGGATTTAATCACACTGAATTGAGCTGCTTAGGTCTATTGAAATTACTGCCCTCATTGCTCATTTTAGTAGAGCCGCCTGTCACAATACAGAAAAATACACTGATGGACAACATTAGTGTGATTTTCAATGTCAAAACTTTTTTACTGAATTTACAAACAAACCGCTTGTGCTATTTATGACACATCATGAGCTATAATAATCAAAGTATCCTATAAGTGTCCGAATTAATATATACTAGCGGGATACCCGCGCTTCGCGCGGGTCCCCGCTAGATGAGTAAATGGGAGCGATCACTAAAACAGGAGGAATTACTGAAAAGGTAGAATCATTGAAAGGTAAATTTTATTTTTCTAAACCTGTCCCTTCTTGCATTTCCATTTTCTTTTCAGTTTCTTCTGCACGGGCCTAGTTTGTTTCCATTAAAACAAAATGCTATTTAGCTTGTGATTTTCCGTTTCCATGTTATTTATCTATCTAGGCCTAACCCCATTCCCATTATTTCCTAAATCTATCCTTTCTTATACGCTTCATTTTTATTAGCTGCTTAGCGTGTGATTTCCCGTTTCCTTCAGTTATTTGTTTTTCTTATTTTTCCTGATTAGTTTCTAATTTTAACTTCTTTTTTCCCTTAATTTTCCTGATTAGTTTCTTTCTTTCCCTCTTTAGTTTGCTCCCGTTTCATTTAGTTACTGTAACCATAACCCGTATAATAGGCCTACCGAAGCTTTTTTTTGTCTTCTTCTTTTTTTTCTATTCATTTAGCTCCTTTCTTTCTCTTCAGTTTCTTTTGCATATAGGTCTATTTTGTTCCCATGCTGCTTAGCTTGTGATTTCCGTTTCCATGTTATTCATTTATTGAGCCCCGTTCCCATGCATTATTTTATAAATCTACCATTTCTTACATTTCTCCTTTTAGTTTTGGCTTTTTTCACATATTTTTTATTCCCATTTTCATATTTCCTGCTTAGCTTGTGATTTCCCGTTTGAATTTATATCTATTTAATTCTGTTCTCATTATTTTAGGTTTTTTTACATGAGTTATTTATATATTTATTTATTTATTTATTTATTTATTTATTCTTTCATTTTTAGCTTCCTTCTTTCCTCTCGTATCCTCACGATTTTTATCATCTTGGCGGGTAATCTCTTAACCGAATCCAGTACCATGCATATAATCCACAACCCGCCCCATGCATAGGCCTACCTTTTCAGTTTTGTCTTCTTTTCTTTTCTTTTCTATTTCTCTGGCACGGAAAGTTGGTCTGTGCATATTATGCACCCCGTACGTTCGCGTCACATTGCTCAGTACGCCGACGTACTAACGCCAACGCGCTGCTGCCAGTTAGTTACGGTACGCGCTACTGCTGAGTTTTGACAACAAAAAATCCCGGGAAAAACCCCGCTTTTAACCATATTTTCACTGATTTTGAGGCCAATTCTTGGTCTTGACAGTTTTCAACCAAATAAAGTGCAATGCGTTCCCCGTATATTCCTCAATCTCCCGTATGAATTTGGCTGTAAAACTAAACGACGATTCATAGGCATAGAATAAATAATAAAATTCACGCGACGTAGCCTTAATCTCTTGGCTGCCAATTTCGGTGCAGTGGCGGAAAATGGGGTGCGTAGCTCTGCGTAGGGGCGAAAAGCTCGTAAGATCATTCTTAAAGTACGCGATGTTGTGCATCTAGATAGCCTGAATCATTTCTTGGCCACCTCGCAGTTGGCAGAAAACAGGGCAATGTTGCCCTGCGTACGGTTTTTTAATGGAAATATTATTACGCGGTTCACACTGTCCTTATTACCCATAATGCCACTGCATGCGATTTTGCATAGCAACACGACAGTTTTTTATGTTATTCTCTTAGTTACCATCAATTTTTGCAAAAACGAATGTCCTATGGAAAAATGGCAATATGTACCCGATCAATATACCACTAAATGAAAGCCGAAAGTGTAGGCAATTCGGAGAACACTCGCGCACAAGACGGGATCGCGTCATGAGTACCCTACACGCACACGCCGTTGCGTCATGACTGGCGCCCTACACACACGCGCGAGCACCCCAACGCACTTACCAAAAAACGCGCCACTATTTCCCGGATGCGGATCCGAGTGCCGTGAAAACATTATTTTGTTATTATGGATGTGGAACCCAGAAGTGCACATTGATGAGTATTGATGTGGAACCCGCTTTCGTGATAAGTCGCCCCATATGTCCCTTGAAATCATGCAGTAAATAAATCAACACCATTATCATGTTATAAAGGTAAAGGAAACAAAAAAAGTTTAACATGATGTTAAAATTGGTGCTATAATGGTTTGTCTACATGGCCATAATTATAATAAAGACCGGGTGGTTATAATGTAAGAAAACTTCCTGCTTTGTCTTAAACATTGACATTTACAGATTTAATGTTACACTTTTTAGTTCAAGTACATCATTTTACAATTTAGTCAATTGTGAGTGAGTTTATTCAAAATGTACATATCTTAAATGTTTGGTTTTTATTGACATCGTCAAAAGATATTCAGTTTGTATTTATAAAATCATTTTCATTAGTATTATTTTATTTATGTTTTCTTTGTCCGCAAATATGTGGTTGTATATGATAAAGCAGGAAACAGACTGTCTGACCCTCCATCACAAATTGCCTTCAAACTATGATAAGAGACAAAATTTTCAATCTTTCTTTTTTTAATTAGCATCACTTGTTCGTCTCAAGTTTTTTAATCATTCATGTATTGCACATCGGCTATAAATACCTCTTCAAATTAACTTTTATTTTTATCATTTAATTACTAATTTATCGCGATTCGAGCTGATTCTTAAAAATCTTACCGTCAACCTGTGGCGGAGGGTCACATACGTCAATTGTATTTTTTTACAGGTTTTAATTGAAATAAAAATAAGAGTCTAAGACTTTTTTCTCAAAGTTCCAGAGCAACAGATACACACATGGTCTTCAGATGTACATAGATAAGGTGAACTTTTTCCAGCGTTATTTTGTGTAAAAGTTTGGTTCTTGCTCGTATAAATCCTCGTTGAATTCCTCAGGTTTCCATAAATTTCCTGTAAATAAGAGAAAAAAATACAGATGAAGTAAGTCAATGAGTATCTATGCTCTCGTCAAAATAGTAAGATATAACTTTCTTCATGTTCTTAAGGCCATCTTAATTAAATCCTGTGTCTCAAAGCTTGTGAGAAATTCAAAATCTAATGCGGAATGCGGTGTTTTTACTGTATTTTTTAAATAATTTTTTTATGTGTCAGTACAGGATTTCGGACAAGCATTTTGGGCAAATAATATCCAATGTTGTAAATGTTGGAATAGCAGACAAAAAAGTATAAAACAGCTATAAACTATTATTCTTCTCTTTTATTATTTTCGTGTCCAAAATTTACGAAAAAATCGAAAACATGAAATCCAATACGAATTTTGAGTTTTATTTTCGCCTTTTTGTTAAAAAAAAAGTAAAAAGAGATAAAAAAAAATGAATTTCTTGATTTTCAAAGAGGACTACACGCACGATTTTACTAACGCGCGCGGCAGCTTTGAGACACAGGATTTAATTAAGATGGCCTAAACATGTGATTTTCCTACCTTCTTTTTTTATATTTTTGAACATGACCCCACAATGAAAGTGATTTCAAAAACCACACTGTGCGATAAGATGTGCTCTTTAATTTGAGATATCAGTAACTAGAATTAACAAAGAAATTACGAAGTTATGAAACGAAAATCGATAGAAGGTACAGACTCAAATTGCACGTTTCTATTTCTGTCAATGTTTACCTTAGCAAGCCCATATAATCTCATCGAAATCTTTACTTTGGCTGTGGAGTCATGTTCAAAAGCTGGTACCTCATTTAATGTGCACTGTATAATTCTGTTCGCAATCGTCACGCTAAGCAGGCGGATATTCATATTGTTTAGGACCGACTCTTGACCAATCACGCGAGCCGTTAGATAAGGCGTATGTATTAACTCTCTTGTAGGTATCTGGTATTGTGTTGATACATATAATAATTACTAGTATATAATAAACATGATAAAAGGAATACTCTGGTTCGATATTTCTATTATATAATTGTAAGTTTATATCAATTATCTGTGTATTTTGCATTCAACTCGTCGGTATCCTCGCTTGTACTAATAATCACGTGGCTTCTATAAAAACATTTGAAAATAATATAATCAATGTCGTTGTTTTGAGTCTAAATGATAGCATATCAGATGATTTATTTGTTGTCCGACAATATTTTTAACTAGTTTCATGTAAATTTTTATCTGAAGCAATTACCAAGCTGTAACATGATTTTATTTATTTATTGACAGATATTATTTTATAGAAAAACTCTACACCCGTTAAATATATAATACACTGCGCCCAAAAAGTATACGAACACTTAAAACAAAAACCACATCTTAAAGATACTAAAACTAAATTATAAAATAAAATAAAATAGTCGAAAGATAGAGAAATTATCCATCTATCACCTACTTTATTTTTCAATTTAGATTTAGTGTCTTTAAGATATTGTGCTTTTGTTTTATGTGTTCGGATACATTTTGGGCGCTGTATAATACTCTAAATTACAGGGATTTAAATTCAAATCCAAAAGACTTACTTTCAAAACTTTCAGAGACTGTAGTTAGGGACCAATCAATATAGGATTAAAATAAGTTTTATAAATTTCAGTCCCACAGGGATTTAAAAATGCAAGTCCATTGGATTTAATATTCAAGTCCTTTAAGATTTACTTTTAAGCATATCTGGGATTTATTTCAAAATAATATAAATCTTTATGGGGATTTAAATATCGATATTAAATACAAGTCTGTGTGACTTCTTATCAAGCAATACGTCTATTCACGGCAGTAATACCAAGTCAGGACTACTTCTTTCATAAAGTTCAAGCAATGGTCTGCAGTGCCAGTGATAATTTCAGTGTCACTGCAGTGGCCGAGTGTGATCCTTAATTCATGGAAATAAGCTTACCTATTTATTAATTATATTATGTGTATAGGTAAGCTTATACAGCAGAAGCACAGACTAAGTACTACCTCGGCGATTGAAGTTAATGTTCACATTTGCCCTTCGTGCACAACAATGTAAGCTTTCTCATGGAAGTTATAGTCACTGACATTGGCAATTACAGCATCTGGGATGCCATTCAAATTCATCCATATCACTTCATTCATTCGCTCGCCACCACACGAAATCGCAAAAGAAAGATGGCGGCTGAGCAGTCCAGGAAAACGTTTCGATTTGATCACGTGCACGCACCATCGCGTTGTGATTGGTTTACTGTTTAAGTCTTTCGAAAGATTTAAAAATAGATTTTCTTTTTCTCGATCCCAAAGAAAATTTAAATCAAACCCCGCGTAAAATAAATCTTATAAATCTTAAAGACTTAAAAATGTTCAAGTCTCAACTAAGATTTAAATTTTAAGTCTTTCTAATTTAGAGTGTATACATGTACTAACTTATGAGCAACGACAGGCAATGTTTATGATTTATTAAAATTAAACAGACGATACCAATGATACGAGGATGATGGTATTTTGTACCACGTGAGGAATGTACAAATAATTTCAGCATAATATCAGATTGAGTCATTAACAATATAGTATTTTTCATATTTTCAAGCCTTCACTGTAACCATGGCAACGGTGGAATAAAATTGGTATAGATCTCATGAATAAAAAATGATTGTAATACCGGTATACATATATACATTGTCTATAACTCAAATTTAATGGAACCATAATTATCCGAGCTTTCTACGTATTTAAAAAAAATAATGATATCAATTCTGTTTACATATAGTGCTTTGTATCACTATAATCAGCGACTAATGTTAATTATTTATCTTAATTGTTACAAAGATCTTTTCCTAATGGCATAATAGACGAACTATGATCATTAACCTGTGGCATTTCATTTTTCCTGGTAAATTAAAATGCTTAAACAATCATTCAATAACTATCAGCCCTATAAAGCAATCAGTTGCATTTGGATGCTCGTTTTATCTATGTACCTTTTCAGTGTTATTTTTATATGGTATTTTGGACAAGATCTGGAGGCACATCACCAAAACAGTCTGATCAGTCTAATTTTGAGAAAAAATGCTCCAGCGGTTTGGATATTAAAAGTTTAAGCTGGTATCACAGTCGCATAGATATATGTTGAGTAGTACACCATCAGGGACAAGGCTAAGAAATTGGTTTGGCTAACAAATTGATTTTGTTTTGTCATACCTGGGAAAATAATCACTCCTAATATTCTACTGGGCTATAGGAAAATATGAGCCTTGAAATTTGATGGGGGTAAAATGGGAATTAGTCAATCAGGTCACCCACCTTTATACAATTACTTCCTTTTACTTACAAAGGTATAGTACATTCATACATATTTTATTTATTTCCATCAAAATACATGCAAATTTAATAAAACAGCAAAATAGAAACAGCAAATATTAATGGCTTTAAATACAGGAGTTAAGAGTAAGTAGGCATTTCGACCTTATCAGTGTTTCAAGTTATATAACCCTAATATTTGAATAGCTATGCCGTCCATTGTCAATATTGTTTACACAAGTAATCAATGGTTAAATATTGAAGAATATTTTTACACACACGTTATTAATTAGTAATAAATAAGAACGACACATACCCCACATAACCCCCGACACACCCCCACCCTCACACCCCCACACACACCCCACTCCAACCAATCATTATGTTCTCAGTTCGCATTATATATTTACTACTTCAACAAGCATACTCATACAAATGATTGACAATCACTTTAAAAAGCAAATTATAATATACTTTAATCATAATTATAGGAAGTAATTTGAATCATAATTAATCATTGCTGGTTCAAATTACAACTAAATTGATGCTTACTGCGTTCGATTTAACAGGATTAGCTGGAATGATACACGTCTAAATTGAGCGAAACGTATACAAAAAGGAAAAATGTAAGATATTATCTTGAACGACTGAAGTAATATCGAGTTAACTGTTATTCATGTCTTAACAGTGTTTCTTAATGTTTTTATTTACTAAAAGACATTAATAATTATGTTAACCTTTTTTCATTGTATAACCTTAAGATTCACCATGCTCACGTCCTCGCTTGTTGTTTTATGCACAAATTTGAATACATTGGAATTCATATCATATTGTTTGTTATCTGGATTAATAATACATTCATTGAGAATATTACGTTTAGCCTAAATTAACAGTTATATGTATTGCCGTCTGTAATGGAACAATGTTACAAAGACTGGATTTAGATTCATGTTCTTATTATTTCCACATGCTTTCGATCTGAATGTCAAAAAATATTAAACGAAATTGCATTTAACCTGAAAACAGTTTTACTTTCATTTGCAAACTAAAGATTTTTCTGTTTTACAAATGAGCCGAGGCGAGTTTTCTATAGGAAAGTAAAACAAATCAGCTCATTTGTCAGCCGACCGCTAGAGAAAAAAGAATCAGCCAACATTGGCAACACCCACACACCCCCACACAACCCAAGTTCACAACGATGTCGTCGATATTATACTAATTCAGTCGGAAGAAGTATTGAATGTTCTGTTGCGAGTAATAAATGAACATTCTGCGTTTTCCACTTCACCTACATTTTGCAAGTTGTCCTATCGTAAAAACATGTCTCAAAAATTTACTCTCGTCTTGCTTCGATTTATGCCTTTCCTGTGCTAGCCCATTTTCTGTTAATGTATACCAATCACTTGGGAAGGTTCTTAACACGGAGTGTTTACAAACTCTTAACCCTTGTCTGCCGAAGACAGATGGATGCAACTCCACCTTGAGGTTTTCATTCTGCAGGCTTAACCCGGAGGCTAAATTAACAATTACCACCAAATGACTTTGCGTAATTAAAATCTTTTGTGCTTATTTTATAATACAAAAAATATATTCAAACAACGGTCGACCATATCTTAATCCTAATGATAGGTAGCAATGTTAATCATTTTTAATCATTAATGGCTTAAATTACATCTGAATTGGCGAGAATAATTACATGCAATGTATTGATGGTTTTCTTGGTGAAGTTTCTTTGGGCAATATTACTCTGACCGAATTTACGCGTAGAGCGTATATTCATAAGTTCTTATTATTTCCGCATGATTTTGATCCGAATGCCCAAAACACATTCAAAACACATCTTCATCCTTGATTAAGTTTGTTTTCATGTTTAATGTTCGTATTAAAATACGCTGTTGGAAGGCGGGTTACAATTTGCAAGTTGTTCTAGTAAAAAACAGACCTCATAAGATATGTTAATTTCTTCAAACCTGCTTTGACTCGCGTCTTGCTTCGATTTATGCCTCTCCTGTACTAGTCCAGTTTCTGTTAATGTATATCAATCACTTGGGAAGGTTATTAACACGGAGTGTTCACAAACTCTTAACCCTCGTCTGCCGAAGATAGGTGGATGCAACCCCAGCTTGAGGTTTCCATTAAGCAGGCTCAACTGAACACTTAGCACCAAATGACTTTACGTGATTGTTGGACCATTGTTTGTGCTCATTTTAGCGAAAAAATACAATCATAAAGGGCTAACCATGCATCCTGGTTGCAATGGCAGAGTTAGGGTGCACTTACATTATGACGTCATAGTAATGGCATATAGAGAAAGTTGGTACGTTTGGTATGGAGAAGATACGTAGCAGTACCTGTCGGGAACCGTATAGAACGTTTATTATAGAAAATCAAGTGGGGAGTCACAACTTCCCCTTAACCCTGTTCTTTAGAATAGTTCAAAGACAAAGGTTCCTTTCTGTCTAACGTCTGTTGCCAGTAGTGTAACCAATAATTTGTTGTATAAATTTTTTTTAGCTCGTTAGAGAACTATGAAGTGAACCAAATCTTGGTGAAGTTCGAATTTAGCTTAGTAGAGCTGATCCGATTAGTTCATGAAATGGGGTGTGAGCTAGACCAATTCTCCTTTTGACATCCTTTTCACTGGCGCATAAAATTACTCAGTGTGCTAGTTGATTAAGGATTTTGAAGGACTTGCCCTGAACGCCTGATTTCTTCTCAGGACTTGGGTCTTATTGAAAGTATTGAAACACTGACCCACTGATACCTTTCGTGTTTTTAGGTGGTTTTTTTTTGGGGGGGGGGGGAATGTATATATGCGATACAAAAGGTCAAACATATGGAAAGATTTGTATATAAAAACGATTCTCTTGTAAACCATCTATGCACAGTTTCCACCTCGATACACCTGAGCACACATTTTCGTCCAAGAGCTTCCAAGAAAGCAGTGAATTGTCTCCACACATTCTTTGATTACACTACACGGTTTAGTGCATAGCATCGTAAGAGCTGTGCGAGCTTCTAGCTGGAAAACAGGCCTCTGTGATTGGTTTTTGTCGAAACCGAAAGTATTCTCTTCATCCAATCAGAATTTTATTTTATATCAAACGAAAGCTAACACTTCCCCCTAAAAACACCATTCTCCATTAGGTCAACAGATAACGCAATGCAATGCTATAGCAAGGCGAATGCGGTAAATTTGAAAACTACCTAACCCAGCACAAGTTTTGACCAAAATATAAGTTTTAAAAGTCGAAACCTCAAGTGCTCTTTTTGCAATATTTTCAAATTTTATGTCATTAAATGAAAGAGCACACTTATATTGTCCAATTTAATGTGTCTGATGTGCTCGCATGTGCCACAAAAATTATGTGCAAACGTTGCCATCCGATCCTTAAGATTGGTTTCCACAAATACATATAGATCTTCTATTTCATTGCGCAAGTATTACAAATCCATTCCCATTTACCATGGACAGTGATGCATTATATCTAACAGTTCCAAGAATTGAGTTGCACAGCTGGAATGATATTATAGGCACAGGCCTATCCCACCTTGTTCCCAAAATAGTAATTTAATTAAAATTTAAAGCATATGACGTAACAATGTATGCTATTGCAAGTAGTTATTCAATGGATATATGCTGGAAATTAGAAAAAAGTGGTCTTGCAAATATGTTACTTTTTTATCTTTACAAAAACAAAAACAAACGTAGCGTTTACTCGCTCGAGGCACATAATTTTCAAGATCAAGATTTAAAGGATTCATAAGCTGTGCTTGTGCTCATTGCTGAAACACCCTGTAAATTCTCACTGCGTCGTTAACTTCAACACTTGACATATTAAAGAATGGAATATAACAGAGTGTACCCTCGGGCCAATTTTGACTATACATCGAGCCGGAAGAAATCAACATTCCAATGATAACAAAATATGTTATTTTAAAGAAGAGCAAAAAATCACATAATGTTGCGATACATATTTGCATAGTATTTGATTAAGGTAGCAGACTTAAAATAACGACGTGCACAATTGTCGTTTTGTTTTGCCTTCTTTCGATAGGCAAGACTATTTTCATAAAGTTGAAACCATATTTTATATAATTTTCCATTTCTATGGAAACATTATGGAAGTGTACATATTTCCAGTTCCATTCAAAAGTAATGCTCCATCAGATGCATTTTATATTGTTATACATAATTATATTATGCGGATTTTGAATACCATACATCACCACCATCAAACTCAGTGGTATATTTTTACGAATTGTAACGCAATGTTTAAGATACAGGGTGTCCCAGAAAAAATTACCGGGCAAACAAATTTGAACGTAAGTCGAGAAATAGACATCAGAATCCACTAATCTAAACATCAGCGTGTAGCCCACCTTATTCTGCATCTCATACGTCAATTTCGCTGGAATCGGTTGACTGATCGCGAAGAAATGAGCGATTACATAACGCATGTGTCAATTCACTTCATTCCAAGTTTGAAAGAAAGATCATTCAACATAATGCACACTAGTTGTTAACTGTCAATGGGCTTCATATTTTCTTCTGTGAAATCCTCGTTCTTTTTAAACAATCTGTGGATCTGTTTCTTGCAAAACATTTAATTAGGTTTTGTTCAAACCTGCACGATATTGAAAATGAAAGCTTGCATGTAAGATGATGCTCGGTACTTGTAAATATATAGTTTTCGTTAATGTTGCATAAAGAATTACTGCATAAAGAATTCCAGCTGGCTTAAAATTTCTCACACATTAATGTTTTGGAATATTTCCAAGAAATTGTAATGCAAAGTTTAAATCTTTTAAAACTTTAACAGTAATGATGTTGCATGGTATCAAAAATCACACGTAAAGCTGTAAGCACTTGATCATTGTTAGTCTTGTCTCAAATGTTCTTTGGAAAGAACAAAAATATAACATATTTGCACAACATGAAGAATTGCAAGTTGGAAAGCTTCCAATTGCAGAAATCAAAGTTTTACGGACAAACTGTTATTCATCTTAAGCATGAATGACATAACACCGTCTGATTATAAAATAGATTATATGAACTAAATTTATTGAGATACACACACTTTCGGCAGCGGTGAGCGAGTATGAAAAAAGCGTCTGTTGATCAAACTTGGAATGAACTGAATTGATGCACACTTTATGTAATCGTTCATTTCTTCGCAACCAGTCAACCGAATCAAATAAAATGTTCGTATGTGATGCACAACAAAATAAGCTATGCGCTACATTTTAATTTTTTTGATTCTGATGTCTATTTCTCGACTTGCGTTCAATTTTATTTGCTCGGTAATTTTTTATGGGACACCCTGTATACCTCAGGAGATATTTGGCAAGGTTAGGTATGTCATAACCTGCTATTGCTATGAGAACCATGTCCCTTTGCAGTGTTGTAACGAGTCACCAAAAATTCGCTCGAGTCAAGTCATTTGGCCTATTTTTAGCTCGGGCCAAGTCAAGTCAAGTCACTGTATAAAGTCAATGGGTCGAGGTAACTAATTATCAATCGAGTCAGTCACCTCATTGTACCTCGAGTCACAAGTCACGACACCTGAATACTGTCCCTATGCTATAAAAAATGTAACGGTAAAATGAATTAGGTATCGAACCCTTCGCTACCAGGCTCACAAACTTCCATAAGGCACGGGAAGGTCTCCTAGCAATCCCGATACAAAACCTTCTGCTCCCGTCTCTCTCGACTATCAAATAGGAACTGCTATATCCCAATCCAAACTAACAAAGACTGCTACAAGAACTCGTTCATTCCTCTCACTACCAGCGATTGGAACTCACCTCCAGAAGAAATCACAAACATAACCAGTACCAAGGTATTCAAAGCAGCAACTACAAAACACTACCTCAAGCAATCACCCACATTCAGCAACCATTATCTCTATCCATTTAGCTCCGACTTTTGGGGCGTGGGACAGTATTCTACAAGATACAAGACAAGACATAACTTGTTACAATGTCCCTTGGCTGCGAAAAATGTAACGGTAAAATTAATTGACAGTATCTCAGCTGTTTTATACATGTTCTACATATGGCGGAACAAGATTTCTTTTCCTGGCGGATAACTATTTATTATGCCTCCTGCTTCCTGATCCGGATATACAAACCATTGATCGTCTGTTTATGTGCCTCAATTTCGTAGTCTAGACTTACTCTCCGAAGATTTACAACCGTTTTGGGAAACCTATAATCTATTTGTATGCAGGAAGAACGTGTTTGGCGGGGACCTTTTTGACTTAAATGAAAATGACGCAAAAGAACGTAACTAAGTCTTATTATGAGAATTTGAGAAAAAACTAAAAATCTGC
Source organism: Amphiura filiformis (assembly GCF_039555335.1). Taxonomy (NCBI): domain Eukaryota; kingdom Metazoa; phylum Echinodermata; class Ophiuroidea; order Amphilepidida; family Amphiuridae; genus Amphiura; species Amphiura filiformis. The sequence continues at coordinate 26,994,256 of NC_092633.1, read as the reverse complement.
TTTTATCATAAAATTATTTAAATCA